>NW_026553069.1:0-24098 GCF_027596085.1 Anoplopoma fimbria | reverse complement strand
CTGCCATTTGTCTTCTTGGTACTCAACATAAAGAGGCTGATACTCAGTCTGACAGGCCTTGTACAGTTAGGCGCACAAACATCACAATACATCAATGCAAGAAGTAGCCTACCTGTACTTCATCTGTGCCACGCACATCATTAGTCATTAACCAGGACAGACATCAACAGAAACAGGACATTTCATGTCTATAATACAGTAATCATGTAGGCTACTGTAACTTTTTGACTCAGAACCTGGGAAGATAGGTGTGCTCTTACACTGCCTATCAAGCAATGAAATAAATAGATTACATTAATAACAGTAAGCACCGGATCAAACAGGTCAGAGGTTAGAGGGAAACTTTATTCTGGTAGACTTCAACAATTGATAATTCATATTTATAAAACAGTTTAATAAATATCAAATAGTAAAAACACATAAATAAGCAATAAATATAATACATAATAAAAATAACAATTAATAAACAATGTAAAGAAATTCTAAAAATATATATTTTTTTTTTTACAGGACCAAAGTCCCTTACAAGGTATGCACAAGTGCATGACCATGTGCCTTCAGTGTTGCCCAGTTTTGTATTACTGAGAGAGCCTTCCAAATTCCTTGTGGCTCCGCAGAGCCACTGGTTGCTAGTGTTATTTTCAGCAAACTTAGATGTTTTTCCAGACCTATATTAACTTGTTGAAAAGGATTATAATACATTCAAACAATCAGTTTCACAGTGTAGTTATTTTTCAGGTCCCACCCACAGGCAAAGGGGTAGGTTACTGCTGTCCACCTGGAAAAAATTTCCATAAACAAAAAAACATAAACAAAGAGTGACGCAGACACACTGCCTCTTCAATAAGATATGAATCATGATGGATGGAGACAGCACAAACCTGTCTCCATCCCTTACCCAGTCATACAGGCAATGAGGGCCTGGGTTTCCTCAGTTGTCCCTTGAATAAAATATTGCTTTAATGTTAGTTTGATTGCACAATAATAGCAATTATAACAAGTGTGTACAATGGGGAATAAAGACAAGCAAAACAAATCGGTCAAAAGCACAAAGGCAGGGCTCTAACTTGGTGCAAAGTTAAAGTTGAACAATATATATGTAAAGTTATGAAACTTAACTTTGCCCTCTGCCAAACCAGTTTGCACGGGAACTAATAATATATGTAAACTAGAAATCCCCCAAACGAGTTATATCTCATGTTTAACTACAGAGACACCAGAGCGGCACATCTGGAAAGGCCTTGCCGAGATAAGGCTGTTGTCAACGGGGTACATGAGCATCACCGCCCGGTCATCTATCTGGAACTCTCATATCTATAAAACATCGGAGCTATTTTCAAACAGGCTCTATCTTGATAAATCGACCGCAGATTTGAAGTCTTAACAACTACATTCTCGCTTAAAAAAATCTTAAAACTAAATTCCGTTACACAACAACAGCAGTATTTAGAAAATGATAACTTACAATTGTGAGTTGTCTCCGCCATTGTTGTCTCTTTTTTGCTGGTGCGAAATGCATTCTGGGATACTTGGTTGTCCAAAGTCCACACAAGTCTCCTCCGATGCATCCCCGATAGGATGGAGCAGGAACATATCCGGGCATTTGGCCTGTACCTGTACCTGTACTTGTACCTGTACCTGTACCTGTACTTTTACCTGTACCTGTACTTGTACCTGTACCTGTACTTGTACCTGTACCTGTACTTGTACCTGTACCTGTACTTGTACCTGTACCTGTACCTGTACCTGTACTTGTACCTGTACCTGTCGGCAGACGCCAGGGATGGTGATTGAGGGGAGGTATGTGGCAGCATGCTGGCTCCACCCCCAAGCTTTACAGGGACTGCCTCCCTTAACGATGCAAGCCTGAGGTGCATTAGGCAGGAGTGCTTGGGGATAAAAGGGTCAACCACATGGAGGAGGACCTACTATGGAGTGCCTCTGCGTGAGCCCTGCGAACTGTGTGTGTGGCCCCAGAGTGCAGGAAACCTGAATTGACAGATTATTTGTGTACCGACCGCTGTGTGTGAGAACCCTCCCGGTGACGACCCCTGACTACCTGACTGGACTCTGGATTACCCTTTTCCCCACCCTGGTGACATTTATTGTCATCTTGAATAAAGCACCTTATTGAACTGCCTGTCATCATTTGACTTGGTGTAAACCCCAACTGGCCCGTGTGTACTTGTACCTGTGAACTTGTACCTGTACCTGTAACCTGTAAACCTGTACCTGTACTTGGCTGGATGAACTTGTGTTTTGGAACAGTACTTGGGCCGCGCTAGATGACGTTTCACAAGTTCAGGAGGACACAAGTACATAGAAGTTCACTGATAACAGCCCGTGTGTACAGTGTGAAGCCTCGTGTTCATCAGCTCATTCCTGTCGTTGTGTCTCGTGAGTCTCGGCTCGTGAGTCTCGTGCAGTCGAAGTTCCAAACTCCAAGTTCTTGCGCATGCGCGTTACAGCTGTAAGCGAACTTTCTTCTTTAAGAGTAATGTATAAAAATGACCGGATCACAACGTCCAGTCGATAAAGTCCGATATTTCCGACTTTTTATGTGAAACATTAAATGCGTTGAAATCATGTCTACATGTAAACGTGATTTCAACGACCAGTTGAATACTTTACATAAATAATATAATGTATATAATATGTTAATATCGTCTCTCTTACAGCCTTACGTTACAACAGAACACATTATCAACCAAATGGTGTTTTGTGACATGTTGAAGTTGTAACCGTGTTTTAGCCGGTTGAAAAGACGTTTAGACCCGATTTCAACCAGTTTTAGACCAGATTTAGACTCTAAATCCCGTCTAGTGCTCACTGACAGCTGACAAGTGCTGTGTGTATTTAGGAAGTAAAGATGTGCCGGCACACCGTTATGCCAGCAGAGATGCTGAAGTCACATAGCTTGTTTGACCTGCTGTGAGTCCGTTCTATTGGAATAAAAATGAACATAATGAAACATCACAATTTATTTTGACAATTCACTTGGGAATTTTAAAATGAGTATTACCAATCTAATGAGATTAATTGAACATTTTGGAGGGTTCTCTTGATATAAAATTAACAATTCCATATCAGTTGACGTTGTTTTAGTAAGAAAGAAAGACATAATCTCATAGTAAATACTCTATTTGTGACAAATGAAGCTCTAGTGTAAGTTCAGACAGGAAGACAATACTCTCTATGCTTAGTCTCGTAGTTTATTTCTCAAACATCCCAGTGAGCATTTTTCCATCTAAAAGACGTCTATGGCCGACGTCTAAAAGTGGTTCAAAAGTGAAAGTTTATTCAACGTCTATTTGTAGACGTCTATTAGACGTTCACGTTTAGACCACATTCAGACGTGATTTGCAATAGTGCATGTGTAATCCTCTACGTTGTGCTAATAATGTTATATCATCATTTTAGAGGCTTACTATGAAACCATGTCCACATTTCTCAGTTGAAACCCAATATTGCAAATCACATTGAAATGTGGTCTAAACGTGAACGTCTACTAGTCTACACATAGACGTGAATAAACATTCACTTTTGAACCACTTTTAGACGTGTTTCAGACATAAACATGCTCACAGTGAACTATGTATCATTAAACACGTAGTCATAGGAACACATGAACAGTTTAGGACAGAGAGGACCATCTGACACAAACACAATGACATGAAAACACACAACAGAATCTCCCGTTTCCTCTTTAGATGTGGTCAAAGCCTCCAGGAGCCGGTCTCAGATGGATGTCTGTCAATTAAACAAGAATTATAAAAACATTATAAAACATATCCACTTTTGAACCAGTCCTGAACGTCTGTTCACCATAGCCGTTAAACGGAAACATGCTCACTGGCAAATAACACTTTATATTGTTTATAAGCTGCTCTATGCCAAACAACAATGTCCTGACCGTCTCCAGAACACTTGTTTTACTCAATAACAGCCCATAAACACGTCAACATTAACTTACACGTGTTAATGTTTACTGTTGTCCATGTAGCAGTAGCTACAAGCTAACATGCTAACGCTACAAGCTAACATGCTAACGCTACAAGCTAGTAGTAATGATATTAATGATGTTAATGATGTTAATGATGTTAATGATATTAATGATGCTAATGATATAAATGATATTAATGATGTTAATGATATTAATGATGTTAATGATGTTAATGATATTAATGATGTTAATGATATTAATGATGTTAATGATGTTAATGATATTAATTATATTAATGATGTTAATGATGTTAATGATATTAATGATATTAATGATGCTAATTATATAAATGATGTTAATGATGTTAATGATATTAATGATGTTAATGATGTTAATGATATTAATGATATTAATGATGTTAATGATGCTAATTATATAAATGATGTTAATGATGTTAATGATATTAATGATATTAATGATGTTAATGATGCTAATATATAAATGATGTTAATGATGTTAATTATGATAATGATATTAATGATGTTAATGATATTAATGATATTAATGATATTAATGATATTAATGATGCTAATGATATTAATGATGCTAATGATATAAATGATATTAATGATGCTAATGATATAAATTATATAAATTATATTAATGATGCTAATGATATTAATGATGCTAATGATATTAATGATGCTAATGATATAAATTATATTAATGATGCTAATGATATTAATGATATTAATGATGCAAATGATATTAATGATATTAATGATATTAATGATGCTAATGATATAAATTATATTAATGATGCTAATGATATTAATGATGCTAATGATATTAATGATGCTAATGATGTTAATGATATTAATGATGCTCATGATATTAATGATATTAATGATGCTAATGATATTAATGATATTAATGATGCTAATGATATTAATGATGCTAATGATATTAATGATATAAATGATATAAATGATATTAATGATGCTAATGATATTAATGATGCTAATGATATTAATGATATTAATGATGCTAATGATATAAATGATATTAATGATGCTAATGATGGCATTAACATCCCACCTGATGAAGACCCTGGAGAGGCTGGTCCTTGTGCACCTCCGCCCCTGGTGATCTCATCTTTGGACCCACACCAATCTGGCATCGGGGTGGATGACGCTGTCATCTACCTGCTTCAAAGATGCCTTTCTCACCTGGAAAAGGCTGGAAGCACTGTGAGAGTCATGTTCTTCGACTTCTCCAGTGCCTTCAACATCATCCAGCCTTTGCTTCTGAGGGACAAGCTGGAGCAGACCGGGGTGGACCACCACCTCACTGCGTGGATCCTGGACTACCTCACCAACCGTCCACAGTATGTGAGGATGAGGGAGTGTGAGTCAGACCTGGTGTCCTGCAGCACGGGGGCCCCACAAGGAACCGTTCTGGCTCCATTCCTCTTCTCCATCTACACATCGGACTTCAAATATAACTCTGCTACCTGCCACCTGCTAAAGTTCTCTGACGACTCTGCATCGTCGGCCTCATCTCCGCCGGTGATGACAGGGAATACAGAGAACTGAACCAGGACTTCATAGGATGGTGCCGGCGGAACCGCCTCCAGATCAACTCTGGTAAAACCAAAGAGCTGGTGGTGGACTTCCGCCGGGGTAAACACTGTCCTCCGGAACCAGTGAACATCCAGGGAATGGACATTGAGATGTGCAATCTTATAAGTACCTGGGTGTTCACTTGAACAATAAACTGGACTGAACTAATCATTCAAATGCACTTTATAAAAGGGTCAGAGCAGACTCTATCTGCTGAGGAGACTGAGGTCCTTTGGAGTGCAGGGAGCACTCCTGAGGACCTTTTTCAACTCTGTGGATGCATCAGCCATTTTTTATGCAGTGGTCTGCTGGAGCAGCAGCATCTCAGCAGCCGACAAGAAGAGACTGAATAAACTTGTCAGGAAGGCCAGCAGTGTGCTGGGGTGTCCACTGGATACGGTGGAGGTGGTGGGAGACAGGAGGATGATGGCCAAGCTGTCATCCCTGATGAACAACACCTCCCCCCATGCAGGACACCCTGGCAGCTCTGTGCAGCTCCTTCAGCCACCGGCTGCTTCACCCCCGGTGGTGAAGGAGAGGTACTGCAGGTCCTTCCTTCCAGCTGCTGTCAGGCTGCACAACCAGCTCTGCTCCCAGCAGACCACATGACACATGACAATAAAAACCTGTGCAATACAATACACTGTGCAATAATAGTTATAATAGTTTTTCTGTCTGTAAATATAATATTTCAGTTATTGTTGTTTTTCTACTGTTTTTTATTGCTTATTTATAATACTTACTACTTATTTTTATCTTGTCTTTCTTTTACTATGTCTCTTGTGTGCACTTTACTCTATGCTGCTGTAAGCCTGCAAATTTCCCCGCTGCAGGACTAATAAAGGATTATCTTATCTTATCTTATCTTATCTTATCTTAAATATGTGGACCTTAATATAGAGGACAGAGAGAAATGAAGGAGGTTATATAAATCTTATATAAAATGTTTGTACCAAAGGTTCAATAATATATTTCTATAAGTCTATAAGTATATAGACCTAAATGATACAGAGGATACTAATCTGATTATTATATGGGAGGGAGCTAACACTGTTGTATGGGGACACATAATAGCATACACAACAAAAATACCTGAACAAGAAATAAAAAAATGTAATAAAATAATAAAAAATAATAAAAATGAACTAGACTAAAGGAATACAAAGAGTTGGATAGGATCCACACAGAGGAAGTGGAGAAGCTAATGACACATGTAAAATAGAAATACTTCATTTAAACGTTTAGCATATAGACTTAAGATACAGAGCAAGAGTGCTCATATTATTAAATTGAAGACATGAGGCCGGCCAGAAATAGTGACAGAAAATGATAAAATAGCTGAAAATTTTGAAAGATATAATAAAAAGCTTTACCAAGATGAAGCAAGCAATATAGATTTGAAACAAATGAAACATTTCTAGATACATTTAATCTTAAACAGGTTTTTGGAAGGAAAAATGGTGGGTTAATCAAAGAAATTACAAGAGAGTAGATATTGCAACAAAAATGGGACTAAGTAGTTTGGCCTCCATTAAAAGTTTTGTATGCCAGTTTCAAATAACTTGTAAAAATATATTGGCCAGAGGAAAGTATAATGGCACACAGTAGAGGATTTCTCAATCCATAACAGGACAGGGCAAGGAGACCCTCTCTCACCAATTATACACATACTATGCATAGAAACACTGTTAAAAAAGTTTAAAAACAAAAAAACATTAAAGGTGTATAGAAGAAGAGCGACACAATTTCCCAGTTCAATCTTTATCTTACTTAATGAAAAATAAACTAAAACTAGATAAAAGAAGGTGTGAAGCATTTCAACTTGGGGAACAGAGATCAGCAGGACTCATAGATAACCCTAACCCTGTTTAAAGACAGGCGAAGAGTTTAAAGGGCCTATTAAGTAACCTTTATCAGGCTTGTTCTTTAGAAGCTGAGACACTCTGACTGGCTCTTTTAGAGCGGACTGGAGGTGTATTGACATGCAAGAGGAGACCAGAGATGAGACAACCCCTACCTGAAAGCCTTGGGAAAGACCAGAGAACAAATAATCACCAAATAAAGAACCAGGATGAAGAGATAGATTTGATGCACAAGCTGGAACATTTATTGGAGTAATAGGGTGGATTTTCAATAAATTGTGCACAACAAAATCTGCATGGGTTCACTGATTTAGGATGAGTATTTGCATTGACTGCAGATGGAGGAAAAGCATTTGGGGTAAGTGCACACATTTTCATTTAAATTACTGCATTTGTTATGATTGTTGCTGGAGAGACCTAAGTGTTAATGATCAGAAATGTTTCTCACATACCTCAGGTTAAGATCACCAATCAAAGCTAAATACGTGTCCAGTACGCGTTACCCTCAGGGTAGACAGAGCATATCACATCACGAAAAATAGCAAAAGTGACTATGAATTCACCATAAATCTGGGATCAGCAGACATAATAACGGGGTCTATTACCTGAATAGAATTGACCAGAGACTGAAGGGCGGATGGGAGGGCAATTGGTTGATCGAGATGTCCCTAAGCTTGGCTTGAGGGGCTTGATGATGCATTTTCTTTGAGCATTTGCATCCAGGAGCTGCAGTCGGGCCGTGGGTTGCAGATGGCTCATCTCAGGCTGGTGATACAAAACCCACCCCAATAGTCAAAATTTGTAGCTGTGAGATCTTCAAGCCCTGAGCGGGAGTGATGCCTTGAGCATTTAATGTCTCCAAAAACCTCTGAACCTGCTTCGTCTTGGCGAGCAGCAACCCAAGCACTGTGCAGAGTGGCTGGAGAGGTAGAGCTGGCAGCTGTGGCGCAGTGGAGAGCAGGGTCATCTCCCATTCAGAGGATTGGCGGTTCGATACCCGGCTGTCGATGTGTCCTTGGGCAAGACTTAACCCCAAGTTGCTCCCGAAGGCTTTGCCATCGGTGTGGACTGGATGTTGTATGAATGTTAGTTAGAGTCTGATGGGCAGGTGGCACCTTGCATGGCAGCCCTTTCACCAGTGTGTGAATGATATGTAATGATATGTAATATAAGCTTTGAGCTACTGATTGTAAGTCGCTTTGGATAAAAGCGTCTGCTAAATGACTGTAATGTAATAATGTAATGTAATGTATAGAGCTGATTGGAGGGTTAGCTGCCAAACAAAATGAGATAATGCCATAAACAACCGGCAATATATTGTGCTACTTAATTATTAGAGAAATCATTTATATAACAACAGCAGAAAAAGCTTTCTCCAGAAAAAAAACTATTTCTTTGACAAATGTATTGAAAGAAGCAAGCAACAGGATAAAACCAGGACAAAAAGATAAAAAGAAGCCTCATTACCATTTTTCTCAATGGCTTTGCTCATTCTTTACTTTCTCTTAACTGTAAGAGCAATCATCACAACTGTTTTATTGGATCACAACTCTGTTGCATTTCTGCAGAACATAGTAACTCAAAACCTTTCATTCATGCTTCAAAACCTCTGGCCTGGGACTCTCACGGTTGCTGTCTGTCCAATCACATTTCTTCCCCTGCGGCATGTTTCGGCCAGATTGAATCCAGCTTCAACAACAAATATAAATGTACATGCAGTTTGCCTGGCTTCCAACTCCATTACTCTCTAAAATACAGTAAATTCACAGTTTTACAGTACTTTCCATAATGCATAGCTGTGTATTTACCCTGTCTGGGTGGGGAACAGAAATCTCTTTCCCACGTTCACCGTTCCTCTCAAAGGGTTCAGTGTACAACTGCTTCATCCTTGTTGTATGTCTCTCTAGGACTCTGGCAATCGTTGTTCTGCTGTAATATTGTCAGCCAGAATTTCCCGCAGCTTTATTTCATTGTTGCCAATAGCATGTTAACAATGGTAATTTCCTACGCTTCTGAAAAAATAATAATCAATATATTTCAAAATGTCAGCCCATGTAAAAATATAAACCTACTGTATTGTACTGTAATATTCAGTTCAGTTATCACTGAAGGATGCACATCTCACCTGCTGTTATTTCGGAATACTTGTGCAACTGTTGAACGCTGCAGATTTGGTTGCACCCTTAAACCTGCCTCTCTCAAACTGAGACCATGGTTTACAACAATTTCAATAATTGTGGACCTTATCTCATCAGAGACCAGCGCTCTTGGTTTTCTCCTTTTTTCTCTACGCCTTCTCTCTCCCTTCCACTCTTCCTTCCCCACCAACAGGTCTTCCTTGATCTGCGGTTTGAAGCAAAATCACTGTGAAGCCGTCCTCTTTTGTCTGTTTGGCAAAAAAACTGGAAACAGGACACCTGGGTGGCTTTCAGCTGAGATAACAATCAGCTGTGTTTGGAATGATTATTATATCATTTTATTGTAAATATTCTGCTAAGATTTTCTATATATTTCAATGTGGGTACTACAGAAATGCATGACATTTGCCATCATTCTGTTTTGAATGTGTTTTTAACTGTTTTAAAAGAGTGTGTTGGCGTTTGAAAAATGTGCTGCAAATATAAAGTGTTTTGCAGGTGGTGGAGTATCAATGTGAAAAGAGTTTGTGGATTTTGGAAAATATGGTCCCTGCCACCCTGGACTGTTTAAACCCCTTAAGATACCAGATAGTCTTCAGTCGAACATCGGTACCGACCAAGGCCTCAGACCAGATTTTCCCTCTGTATGATTTTAAAGGGGTTTGACTGGCCTAAGACTTCTGTGGTCTAGACCCAGCTTGATTCACATCAAATGCAGCAGCGTAACCCAACGTGAACTCACAGAAATACATGAAATGATCACTTCCTCTTAACAGCGCTTTACATGGTGGTGGCACGTAACGTGGGAAATTAAAACCAGGAAAACATTTTAACGTTGGATTTAGACACCACCACTTTGTGACAAAAATCACGATTATCCCTTTATAATAACTCAGCAGCACTTTTAGACACACACCAGATTTGAACACAGTTCTCCCGAGTGAAAGTCCTGTGTTTGTTTGACCTGCCTACCATAATGTGCTGTTAAGAGTTGGCGGTATCAGCCGTCTTTGCCTCCAACCGAATCTAGAGCCAGGAGATCTCTACAGAAATGGATCAAACTGTGGCAACGTTGTGACTGTGCTTCAGCTTCACTGCTCTGCTAAGTCAGAAAATCAACCTTGTTGCGCAAAAAGATATGTCGATTTTTCCAGCGTGTGATATTCACATTCTAAACAGCTGAGCCTTTCAACCATCTAACTGAATAGCCATTTGATAGCAATGGTGAATTTATTTTTGTCACTGACTGAAATTAAGTCTTAACTAGCAAAAACTCAAAGTGGTTTAATCCCAATGGATTCACAGCCATTCCTTATTCTGAAGTGTTAGCACAGAAGAAGTGGTTGAGCACAATGATAACATTCTGACAGACCCATGTTTTCCATATCTAATTTATTTATACATCACTTTTTTACAAAACGTGTGTCATACAGAGTCTTAAAGATCAAAGACATGAACAGCTGAGTTCAAGGTTCAGCTTTATCGTCATTATGCAATACAGGATTGTACAATGAATGAAGATTTTGCCCGATCCAGATAATCATCTCAGTAATAATCAACTACCATACAGAGTGTTGCTTTGCCAAATAAAGAAAGTATTGCTTTCATTATTCCTCCTAACTCATATTCTAGCTGTTACACATATTAAAAGCAGTCAACATCGGCATTATGTGCTTTAGGAAGTCTTCTGATCTGGATACATGGGGGCTTTTTTCTATGCATCACTGTTTTCTTTAGAAACTTTTATCTTGGAACAAAAACTGCTAAAAAAAAGAGAGGTTTACATTCAACAGCTTCAAGGTTACAAATACCCTGAAATCAGTAATGCTGTTTTTCACAGGTCAGTATAATATTCTAGAGCATTTCCTTGGAAAAACATTGTAATTTCTACTCTTGTTCTTTATAATAGTTATAAACAACCACTTTAGCTCTTATCACTTTTACCATTTGGTTTCTATTTCTGTCTCTGTATAAATGTCCTGTCTGTCTGTAAGGTTGTGTTATATTAGTGTGATGAATGAAACCCGTGTCTCAATGAGATAACCTTTATAAATAAAGGTTAAATAAAAAAATAAAAAATTGGCAATACTTAAAATTGTTCACTTTCAAATAATTGTTTGATTGGCAGTGTAACCTACAGAGTTATTTAGTAAGAAAACAGCCAGTCTTCTGAACATGCAAACATGTGGAATTTGTATAAAGACAAGCAAAGCGTTGTTTTAAATTACCTAGTTCTTTTCAGGAAACTTTTTAGAAAAGTACTAGGAAACGATGATTAGGATAGTGACATTTACCCTGAAATCAGAATCAGCTTTATTGGCCAAGTATGTGAACACATTCAAGGAATTTGACTCTGGTTTGTAATCTAAAGTAATCTGTAACGGACCAGAAAGCCTGATACATGCATCACTGAATACAAGCTGACATGTTGTATATTCAACTTTTCATGTTTCACTATGATTGACATCGAGTGGTTAGCTAGTGAAATTGCAGAAGATAACAGAATTAACAATTAGTTGTCATGCTGGACATTTAAGGTATGTACCACCTCAGACATCAACACCCATTGATCAGCCATGGAGAGCTGCAAAAGCAAGGGACAATGTGAGTTCAGGGCTCTTCAGGATCCAGGATGGAAGTCCTTTGTTAGGATTTGTGGGCATGTAGAATTCTCTTTTTTCCGGGCCATTTGGGAAGATGGGATGAGGTCCTGGAAAACTCTTTAGGCACTTTAAGGCTTCAAGTTCTTGGTCCTTAAGAATATTTTAACAATTTCAAGGTTGATTTTTTTGGCCTGTTTCATTTCTTTTACAGTTCTTATTCTTTCTAGCAGATCATTTCTAGATACCATTAGATGCCATCACCACTGAACTCTTTGATGCTTTATTCCCATAGTGCAAGCAGTATTCCTAACATTCCCATACAGCAGAGGGTTGTGGGTAGGGAGGGACCATCAGAGCCATTCAGGAAGTACTCTACCCGAGACCAGGACCCATTATTGGGCAAAGGCTTCACACCTAACGTCCAGCACATCACGTTGTAGATGTCCACCCCTCGTATTGGAGCTGCCTGAAAATTTCTCTTGAAGTCTGAATGAAATGAAGAAAATGTAATTAGATCTACATCTCAAACTAGCAAATACATGTGAATGTTGACAGCTGAAATGAATTGCAAAGCATTACTGGAAATACAGAACTGAATTGTAAAACTGGCAAGATTTTAAAGCTGAACTGAATTACATAAAGAGACTAGGAGCCAAAATACATAAAAGCCAGAAGCTAAACAGTAATACTGCCAAAGTTGAAAACTATTACATATTACTGTGTTGGAGTCACTCTATGGGACTTTTATTTTGAAAAGAAACCTTGTCCTGAGTTTCCTGTTAAGATACAATAACCTTCTGGAGCTTTTATTTTGAAGGGGTTGTCTCTTGTTAAGGCCCTTTATCCTGCTGATCATTCACACTCTGGGGACAGACAGGAGCCCTGTAATCTACTTTAAACTCCAATCATATAAAGTTATATATATATATAAACTTTATACTTTGAGACCTTAAAGCTAGAGTAAATGTACTGATATCATATGACACCAGACGAGCTAATGAATCCATTGGTACCAACCATTTCATGCTATCTTGTTGGAAATGGGGCTGAATAACACCTCAAAGTTGGGCTACATTTTTTCATACATTTTTTTCATACATTTTCAAAAGGAACTCCCACTGACCTCTAACCTTAAGATATGAGAATGAAAATGGGTTATTTGGACCTCTAGGATAATCATAACCTCATGAAACTTTACAATCACAAACTAGAGATCCTGTGTTTATCTACATTTCGGAGCAATTTCCAGAACAGCAGCCATCCTATCGCCGAAAAAGTAATTCTTTTAAATGAATCTCCAAATCTCTAAAGTTTTTGCTTCCAAATCAAAGCAGGAATTGTTCTACGGTGTTACTCAAGGTCTTAGAGTCACCTACCTGTCAACAGGAGACAGGTAGGGTTTATTTGGGACAGATTACATTGTGAATTAGAGAGATCACAGGATTAACATAATGCAAAGATTGTAATATAAAAAATATGAATTTGTATTTTACCAGGTCCTGTCGCTAAGAATATCCCTCTCATGTCGAGGAACTCGTTGTCGTAACCGTGCCAACCATTTTGCCATGCTGACGGCTCCCCAGTGTCGTTGCTCCAGTATGGGAGTTTCTCCCTGTTCTAGGGACACACAAACAAACATGCACACACAAAATTATTTTAACAAAAGATTGTGTGATTTTATTGGCTGAAACCATACCAATCCACATGTGATTCAGAATAGCTTCTAAATGGACCTTTTGTCAACTGCTATTTCCAAAGTCAAGAGAGGACTTTCACGCTGAAAGGTTCCCTGTTTAGAACACACCTAAGTTAGGGTTACATTCAGCGTTACCGTAATGCATTGTGTGTATGAATGAGTTACCTCAGAGATAAACCAGCCAGGATCAGCCACCAGTGTCAGCGGGGAGACAAACCTCCCTCCCTTGAAATGGAAACGTTCAGGGATCTCCTCTCTGGCATAGACATGCATGTTTGGGACCTGGGACAATGCGGCATACACCTGGAATAGTGACACACACACACACACACACACACACACACACACACACACACACATTTTAATATCAAACCCTCAATTTATCCCTTAATAACCCCCCCAATCATTGCTGATGTATAGTAAGTAAGGAAGAGGTACATGAATTATGATCTTCACATGCTTTGCTCAGAATGGTTTAAAAGCAGGTGGTACCACAATAACAGTTATTCTTCCTTAATAACACTTGTAGTCTATTCTTATGAAACAAAACAAAAAACTACAAGTATATTATAGTTTATTTGGGATAAAATGTTACTAATGCTGTTGTTGTCTGCATACAATTTACATAGTTGTACAATGACACATTTGCACTTAATTATGGGGGGTGGGGACCCTGGACTAACCAGTCATTGACAAGTAACAGAAAGAACCTTGAGCCTTAACTGGCCTAAGCCATGAACAAAGCCAACCCCAGCCCTCCAGTGGAGGGGAATACAGATTGAGGCCTCACCTCTTGGTACTTGTTCTCTATGGGCCACAGACTGACTACCGGTCCTCTGTCCATCATCTTCATGATGGCTGACATGTTGATATGCTTGTCCAGCTCTATGACCTTCTCCATCCACTGGATCTTGGTCATACCATGGTCTGAAAATAGCATAATGTTCAGCTGGTCCACCATGCTTTTCTCCTGAAAGAATCGCAAGAGACATGGCAGAAAATAAACTACATGACAGGAAGAGCAGTACTAGCTGTAATTGTAGTGACAATAGTAGTGATATTACTGACTTTGATTTTTCTGCTGAGTGTCTGCATAGCGAGATCCAGTTGTCGCACAGCTGTTCTGACCTGAGGGGATTCTGGACCGAAGTGATGGCCCTCCACATCTATTTTCTCATAATATATTGCTGCCATGGCCGCTTCGCCTGAGCTACACACACACACACACACACACACACACACACACACATGAAAACAAACCATAGACCTACAAAATGTCCACCTTTCAGGCTGGGTTAAGCTTAATAACTATATAGTTTTGAGGATACCATATGTAATGTATGAATAATTGGTTTGGGCGGGGCTGCTGAACTTAATCTGACTAAAAAGGAAGGAGTATGTCATTGTATTTTCTTGACAACCTTTCATCTAATCGATTTGAAACTGCATACCAGATACAGCTCACTCTCCATTGCTCGCTGCAGTACATTCAAGAAGATAAAGAAAGAGAGACCGAAGCTATACGGGACATCTTCATTGACCTGTTGAGTTTAAAGCTTCCCAGTGCTGGTGCTTATGTCATCGTCACTGGTTTTTTTTTCATACCAATCAACTGTGTTGTGTTCAGTCCTCTCTGTTCCGTTGTCACACATGTCTGACCTAGCCACCAGCTCTTGATTCGTCATGGTCTCTATCCTCTGTTGAGTTTAGCCTGTGAACGTTGAGGACTCATGGGAAATGGTGTTTGCTTAAGGCCACTAAAAATATACATTTTGAACAATTAGACTGTATTAGACTGTCTTTCAAAAAAAGTCTTTATCTTAACATTGTAGCAAGCCACACACCATACCGTTGAGATAGGCTCTGTTCCAAAGCTGAATTTAAAGTTATTAGCATTGTCATAAATGTCAGTGGGATTTTTTAATTAGGTTTTCTGCATTTCTGGAAAAGAACCCACTTCAACTCTCTATAGGTTTAATAATAATTACCATGTGTGGCTAAGGTCTGGTTATTGCTAGTTACTGTCATGGTAGTCAGGTCTCATGTTGACCATGGATCACAGGACACCATAGTGTTCTTACCTCAGGACATTGAGAGCCTTCTCTATTGACTCTGTGAGGTTTTTCTCTGATGGGTTGTAGACATATTCCTCACAGAATGATGGACGGACACTCAGAATCTCCACCTCACAGCCTGAAGACAAACGTGAGATTGCTGCATTATTTACAGTTTTTAGGATTGTAACATTGCAAATAGTATCACGCAGGAAAGCATTTCTGTAAAGAAAGAGCAAACCAATAAATGAACCTCAGATCCATGAGGATCAATGCAGATACTGTCCTGGTTGGAAACAATGGACCATCTCTTTACCCTTGCAGGGTTGTTTAGGGGTCATGGGAGTTTTCCCATCAAGACGGGAGTTGTGTAGCAATGTTGACAAGGGTCAGCACCCCCAAGGCTTCGCTGGCAGTGATCAGCGGATCAGAATGAGATTATGTAGGGGTTAGGAGCTCTGACATCCAGACAGAGCTCAGAGGAAAGCTGTGGCTCCTTTGTGTCAAAAGGGGCTGCACATTGTCTTTAAAGGTAATTGTTGCATATTATACCCTTAACCAATCATTAACCATTAACTGATAAGATTATCAGAGATCTGTGACCTATTCAAAAATGACCAATTCAATAAATGTTGTTTTTTTCTCCATAATAGTGAACAGCTGGTACCGAAGAATACAGAGATATGGCCTCACTACAGGTCCTCTTGACTACAGGTCCTCTTGACTACAGGTCCTCTTGACTACAGGTCCTCTTGACTACAGGTCCTCTTGACTACAGGTCCTCATGACTACAGCCTCTGGAAGACGTGCTTCCAGAGGCTGAGGACCTGTAGTCATTGGTATCCATGAGGGGGCATTATCTTTCATAAAGGTGTCCACCTCTGCCTCTAGGTCAGCTTGGTGGAGGGTGCTGTAGTCGTCTTCAAGGGGCAACATCGTGGCATGAAGGGTTTCACGACTCCAGCTGTCTGTCTCATCATCTCCCCCAGGAATGCATTATATAACCAGTTTTAGAAAAAACTTTTAAATGATTGTTTTTTTTAATCATATTTTTATATTTTTTTAATAAACTCTTTGAACTGATAATCGGTCGATGAATTGGTCAAAATGAATTTAAGTGACTAACGGTTAATTACTAACATCCCTGTGACGTTACACGGGCTGTGTAGACAGCTGCATTGATGAAAAGAGAAATGTATCTGTTCTGTTCGATGAGCATGAGATCTACAAGAGAAAAATGCCGACAGCTTCAGTTGAGTGTTCCTGTTAACAGTGGGTGTGCTTACCAGGCCAGTAGTACATGAAAACCTTCTTCCCCAGTTTCTGCAGGGTGACCCATAACGGCTCTGATCCATCCCACCAAAGAGGCAACCGACTGTCGGCGTTGGTCCCGATCAGAAACTCCTTGTTGGAGGCTTCATCCCACATGTAGTTTCCAGTCATCTGATGAATGTCACAGTGACGACCTGACATAATCAAGAGAAATCATTTATAAAAAGCATAGTTTGAGTATCCACAGCCTGATATTATTTCTCTGAGCCCAAGAGTTCCATTGTTGTCCAAAACCCCATCAGTTATCCACACTTTACCATGAAAAGACACTGTAGTGTTTCAGGAAAATACTGAGCCGTCATCAGAAATGAAACTACAAATGCATACGACGTGCTTTTAAAGCTTCTTCAGTAAAACCAATGGGCTTGAAGCTGCCACAGACACAGGAAGTGAAGTCAGAGAGTATTAGGGGAGGGACTAACACACTGCTGGTTTTGTCAATTCAGGTTAAAGCAAGACAGAGTCAGCATCAAGCAGGACTCCCTGGCACAGGGATAAGGGGAGGTGTCAGTGAACTGTGTGTGTGTGTGTGTGTGTGTGTGTGTGTGTGTGTGTGTGTGTGTGTGTGTGTGTGTGTGTGTGTGTGTGTGTGTGTGTGTGTGTGTGTGTGTGTGTGTGTGTGTGTGTCCTGCCAGACATTCTTTCTGCTGGAGAATGTGCTCTATCAAAACACACACATCAGCACATGTCCAGGGGGCAGGCTCCAAAACTCACATCCCGTTGGCCAGGGTGGGCTTTTGTTTATGGAAGCCTTCAACTCAAAAGCATTCATCACACACACACACTCTTTTTTTTTCAAATAATCTATTTTGATTATTAATATTACATCCCAGGAGAATTATTGTCCATAATTTAAGATTTTCCAAACATTGCAAACTTCCTCAGATTATCAGCCACGTCACCACATTACCGCTGTGATGATGCTGCTGGCTCAACGGTGGAAGAGAGGGACTAAATATGCTTCTACATCAGTGGTGTAGAAATTGTTAGATAACAGGAACCTTTAGAGCAAAAGAGCACTCTGTCATAGTGGTTATAGTTGTGTGTTATGTTTTGCCTAAAGGCTTTGTGTTTTTGTCCTTTCCACCAAGCTATATCTCCTTACAAGGTACAGTGGTGTCACGATACTTGAATTTCAAACTTCGATACAGCCCCTTAAAAAACATCTGTATTCAATACCATTTTAAATGGAAAAGATAAATTGCAGTGAGTGAGTCAACTCAATGCCGGAAAGAAGAGAGAAGAGAAAATGCAGCTGCTACCTATAGTAATAGTACTGCGTAAAATAAGTAGCCTTTCAATTATTCAGGATCGATACTTTAATATTTTTGACCAAACGACACTGACTGCCAGACGAGTCGCACCAGGATTGGTTGTTTTTATGCTCTCATTTTTTCCCCCTGGTATCTGAAATATAATATTTGATGCAATTATCTAAACTTATCAAGGTATTGTATCAAAGTTAGAAACTCCAGTAGAGTGACAAACTAATACTGATACTGTCAGCTTATAGATAAAGGAGAGAGGATTATACAGAACATCTTATGAGTTCCTTAAATATAGCAATGCAGTACAACAGTTTTTGTTTGTTGTCTGTCTGTCTGTCTGTCTGTCTGTCTGTCTGTCTGTCTGTCTGTCTGTCTGTCTGTCTGTCTGTCTGTCTGTCTGTCTGTCTGTCTGTCTGTTTGTTTGTGTGTGTGTTTGAGAGAGAGGGGAAGATAAGATGGAAGGTAAAACAAAAAGCAATGTCCATATAGTTCTCTTTTTTTGGCCAAAAAGTGCTGGCAGGGCACTGGGGAGAGCAGCCCCTTTCTGAAAGAGATAGCCCTAATTATATATGGATACTCAGCTTCAGTAGACAATTCTAATCATTTAATGTGTCGGAACCACGCATGCTGACTACACCCAGCTGGTCTTGTCATTTCCTCCCGGTGACACCCAAGTGGAGGCACGCATTGCTGCGTGCTTGGCTGACATCTCGAAGTGGATGGCAACACCACCTGAAGCTGAACCTGGACAAAACCGAGCTTCTCTTCCTCCCGGGGAAGGGTGTGCCCGCATAGACCTGTCCATCACCACTGATGATGCCGTGGTGACGCCAACTTGGACTGTGAGGAATCTGGGTGTGACCCTGGACGACCAACTGTCGTTCTCAGCAAACATTGCATCGGTCACACGCTCCTGCAGATTCCTCCTCTACAACATCAGGAGGATTCTCCCCTTCCTCACTGAGGAGACGGCGCAGGTGCTCATCCAGGCTCTGGTCATCTCCCGCCTGGACTACTGCAACTCACTACTTGCCGGAGCCCCGGCGTCAGGCCATCAGACCTCTGGAGCTTGTCCAGAAAGCTGCAGCACGTCTGGTGTTCAATCGCCCCAAGTTCTCTCACACAACTTCCCTTCTCCGTTCTCTACACTGGCTCCCTGTAAGAGCTCGCATCCAGTTTAAGACTCTGGTGCTAGCCTACAGGGCAGTGAAAGGAACAGCTCCTTCCTATCTCCAGGCCTTGGTCAAGCCCTACACCCCCGCCCGACCACTTCCCTCTGCTGCCTCGGGGCGATTGGTTGCCCCGTCGCTCAGAGGTCCCTGCGGCCGATCCACCCGGTCACAGCTTTTTTCTGTCCTGGCCCCTCAGTGGTGGAATGAACTCCCCACTGACGTCAGGACAGCAGAGTCACTGCCCATCTTTAGGCGCAGGCTGAAAACTCACCTCTTCAAGAAGTACTACCCTGAGCCTGTATTAGTTGCTGCACTTACTGTATTCGTATCAGTTCGCTGCACTTATTGAATTTGTATTTGTTTACTGCACTCATCCTATTCGTAGTAGTTTGTAGCACTTACTATATTCGGATTAGTCTGTTGCAATTATTGTTTTCGTAGTAATTTGCCTCTGCACTATACTTTTGCTCTGGCTTATGCTTTGAGATGCTTGTTTAAGAAAGGAGATGCACTTATGACTTCTGGTGACTAGTAGTTCTCTTGAATACCTATGTTGAATACACTTCCTGTAAGTCGCTTTGGATAAAAGCGTCTGCTAAATGACTGTAATGTAATGTAATGTAATGTGTTGTAATGGTAAACTGTATGAATGAAGTTTGAGAGCTTCAGACTCTTTGGTACAGCCCTACGAGCCAAAGAGTCCTTTATTTGCAAAGGTTTTAAAACTTCTCATAGCCCAGACTTTTGGTGAGTACTGTCCTGTTAACTACAGCTACGCAGTTAAACTTCCTCATTTTTGTCCCAGACAGTTTTCAGGTCAGGTGATGGCGCTGCTGTCATCTATAAATAGTTTTCAGTGCTCTTTCCTGTCTTTTGGCTCTTTTAACACTGTTTTAATTACTGGTCCAGTTCCTCTGCTTGGTATACTTTTATATAGACCTACTGAGCTAAATGCTTTTACTTCTTCACTCGTGGTTTTCTCCCCTTAAATGTGAACTTGTGACCATAAACTGTTATTTTAAGGTTTGTTTATCTCCTCCTACTGATAAGTCATGTGTCACTGTCCTGCCACATGTCCTAAATGATGATTGTGTCAGTATATTCTGTGAATCATTCTCCAATGCCTTAACCTCAAAAGCTTTTATGAAGCAACAGTGCTCCGATGCCTTTGCTGATTCTATCATTAATATCTGCCTCTCTATCCTTCACCATATCACTCCTTTCAAAATCTGAAAGAAAAAACATATGACTTCTCCATGGCTCAATTTTCACACTCGGGCCCTAAAGAGACAACGCTGATGGAAGGATAAGAGGTTTCAACCTCGTCTCTCAGGTCATTATTCCCTCTGAGCTTTAAAAACACATACTGCCCACTAATGTGCTCCTTGTGTGTGAACTCAACCAAGATGTGTGCATGTGTATCAGGGTAACGACAGCATTGCAAAATCCATGACTTAGCTGAAAGTGACACCGGTGACAGTGATGAAACTGTTCTACCACCAAACCCTGCATGTTCTGATGAAATTAGATATATTGCTGCCTTCATTTATATGAATAACATATCTTTATTTAGCTGTTGGACTGTTAAACCCCTCAGAATATTTTAAGTTGTAGGCCTAACTTGAAGCCTGTAGCATGGGGTGATGGTTGATGGATGATGAGCAGAGATGATGTTCAGTAGATATCAGACTGAATGTGGACTGAACTGTTATGGCTGCTCTGCTCACGGAAGCTGTCAATTAACCAGATCTGAAAGATGAACTCAGTTCACCCCCACTGACTGTCAGAAGGACAGGAATAGAAAGACCCATGATTGGACTGCAGCTGTTCTTGTGGGTACAATGTTTGTCCCTAGACCAGTCAGACGGGGGGACGGGGGGACGGGACTGGACATTGTGTGTAAACCATACAAGGTGGAGGTAATAACCTATTTTGCATTATTTTGTTGTTTCCACTCTTCTTTAAAAGCCAATGTCACTTAATACCTTGCTCAGTTGCCTGAAATATTTGATTTATCTTTTACATTTTTGATATTATTTATCTAAGCTTATATTTTGAATTTTAGTCTACAAATATTGATATTGTCTTTACTAAATAAGTACATCTCTATTTGAGTCACAGAGGAATGCCAAGGCATGGTTAGAGTGGGGGACTGAGGGCCACATCACTGTTTTTGTATTTTTGGTAATTTTCTAAACAGTTTTTTTTTTTTCATATAACATTTGCAAACTTTCAAATTCACTTATTATTTAAGCACATAGTAATGCATACCATGGCATTAGTCTTACACTACTCCACCGTGCTTACTCATGGACAGGCTTAATATCCCATAATGTGAAAGGGGCAGGTCCTCCTCATTACATACATTACACCATATTTTAGCTCACCTCTTCACAGCTTAATGGAGGCAGCGTTTCTACCAGAAACAATGCACATATCAACAGGATTCATCAGAGTTGGAGAGGGAAAGTCTTTCATTCTAGATTTGATTCTAAATCTGGAGACATAGCCGTACTTATCAAGAAAGACGTTCACTTAGAAGGTAGTGAAACTATTTCAAATCCAAATGGTAGATATATATAATTTCCCTCCCAGGCAACGCTTTTACAAACATGTGTCTCTATCAAAAATCTAAAGAGCCAACTAGGACAATGAAGCTTTCATCTGTTCCTCGTTCTCCAGCCTTCAAAAAGGTGTAGACAGCCACTCACTTACAGTTGGGGAAGATAAACATTCAGTCCTGAACAGGATGCTCCTTAACCAGACCTGCTCCACCATTAAACATGGCCACTGCAATACGCAGGTCCTCTGCACAGTTTGACCTGTGTGACCCTTCAGCGGCGTGTAGACCACTCTATATCTCATTATCTTAAATGATATGCCGTGTTAAGATAAGGCGCGCAGCACGCACTGTAGCACACACACACACACACACACACACACACACACACACACACACACACACACACACACACACACACACACACACACACACACACACACACACACACACACACACACACACACACACACACACACACACACACACACACACACACACTACAGTCATTTAGCAGACGCTTTTATCCAAAGCGGCTTACAGGAAGTGTATTCAACATAGGTATTCAAGAGAACTACTAGTCACCAGAAGTCATAAGTGCATCTCCTTTCTTAAACAAGCATCTCAAAGCATAAACCAGAGCAAAAGTATAGTGCAGAGGCAGATTACTACGAAAACAATAATTGCAACAGACTAATCCGAATATAGTAAGTGCTACAAACTACTACGAATAGGATAAGTGCAGTAAACGAATATGAATTCAATAAGTGCAGCGAACTGATACGAATACAATAAGTGCAACAACTAATACGAGTGCAATAAGTGCTACGAGGAAGGCTCCGGGTAGTACTTCTTGAAGAGGTGAGTTTTCAGCCTGCGCCTAAAGATGGGCAGCATATCTAGGGGCTGGACCAAGGCGAACCTGAACCAGCCCTAACTATAAGCGCTATCAAAAAGGAAGGTCTTAAGCCTGCTCTTGAAAGTGGTGAGTGTGTCTGCCCCCCGGACTGAAACTGGAACCTGGTTCCACAGAAGAGGAGCCTGATAACTGAAGGCTCTGGCTCCCATCCTACTTTTATATACTCTAGGAACCACAAGTAACCCTGTATTGATTGAGCGCAGCTCTCTAGTTGGGTAATATGGAACTATAAGTTCCTTAAGATAAGACGGTGCCTGACCAGTTAGAGCTTTGTAGGTAAGTAAAAGAATTTTAAATTCTATTCTTGATTTAACAGGGAGCCAGTGCAGAGAAGCTAATACTGGAGTAATATGATCTCTTTTCTTAGTTTTTGTTAGAACACGTGCTGCAGCATTCTGGATCAACTGTAAAGATCTAAGAGACCTATTAGAGCAGCCTGATAATAAGGAGTTACAGTAATCTAGTCTAGAGGTAACAAATGCATGAACTAGTTTTTCTGCATCGCTTTGATACAGGATTTGCCTGATTTTCGCAATGTTACGTAAATGAAAAAAGGCTGTCCTTGAGATCTGTTTTATATAAGAGTTAAAAGACAGATCCTGGTCAAAGATAACTCCAAGGTTCTTAACGGTAGTGCTGGATGCTAGAGCAATGCCATCTAGAGAAACTATATCGTTAGATAATTGAATTCGAAGGTGATCTGGACCTAGTAGGATAACTTCTGTTTTTTCAGAGTTTAACATTAAAAAGTTACAGGTCATCCAGGTTTTTATGTCCGTAAGACATGCTTGAAGTCTAGAGAACTGGTTAGTTTCGTCTGGCTTAATTGATAGATACAACTGGGTATCATCTGCATAACAATGAAAGTTTACTGAGTGTTTTCTGATAATATTCCCCAAGGGAAGCATATATAAAGTAAATAAAATAGG
>NW_026553068.1:0-9137 GCF_027596085.1 Anoplopoma fimbria | reverse complement strand
CAGGACAGACATATAGAGACAGACAACCACTCACACTCACATTCACACCTCACGGGCAATTTCAGAGTCATCAATTAACCTAAGCTGCATGTCTTTGGACTGTGGGAGGAAGCCGGAGAACCGGAGAGAACCCACGCTGACACGGGAGAACATGCAAACTCCACACAGAAGGTTGTCCAGCCCGGGGAATTGAACCCGGGCCCCTCTTGCTGTGAGGCGACAGTGCTAATCACTACACCACCGTGCTAACCAAAAAAATCTGAAACAAAGACAGATAAAAGAATGTACTCAAGAAAAAGACATGTTTGTGTGACATTGTTCAAGATGTAAATATTAATAAATAAGTAGTTAAATCAAATTATATTATTATATTTTATCATAGTTATAGAGGCTCCTTTTCAATCCAAAGTCACTTTTCTTTATTTCACAGAAGAGTAAAATATGATTCTGTAAAGACATCTGCTATTCTACACCTCGACATCTCCCCATAGTTCATTCCTGCTTCTTTGTCTCCTAGAGTCAATAATTCAGGCACCACATGAAGCCATGCTATTAGAGAGTCACTGCTAGAGCTGTCTCATTTATACCACCTTCTTCAAAAAGGCTTTTTGGAAGAATCCCAGAGAACACTGGAGTTGTTTGGACACAGCGGCCAAGAGAAGCCTTTCATCTTCATCGAGAAAAGACACCCACTCTGCCTCTGTTTGACACTGGAGATACACTACCTCCGTTTCAGACTCATTGTTTTACCTTTAATCTCGTTTCCTTTCCTTTTATGACCATGTTCCGGTACATCTGATAAATTCAGGTTTCTAAATTTACTGTTGTTTTGAATTCTAAAATTATCAACATCTTTATCCTACTCCTGGCTCAGATGCAGGCGTACACTCAAAGTGAATCAGCAGTATTTCCTCTTCCAAGTGCTTTTTGGTCCACCGACAAGGAATCAATGAAGAACTAGAATCCCATGTCCTGATGTCAGAGGTTCAATCGATACCCAACTGGTAAATAATTTGGCAGTGAAAGTAAAAGGGATGTCACTGGAAATATTGACAAAGACTATTTAGCTCTCTGATTATAAAGTTTGTTTGACAAGATGTTAATTGTGTAAGATAAGGTGTCCCTAATAGGAGTTAAGTATTTCATGTTTCTGTCAGATTGAATTTTCACCTTTTCCTGGAAATAACTAGTCTTAAGTTCCGACAGGAACAATAAGAAACGGATGTCGGCTCTAACTTGGTGCAAAGAAGTTGAACAATATATATGTAAAGTACAGAACTTAACTTTGCCCTGCCAAACCAGTTTGCACGGAACCACAATATATGTAAACTAGAAATCCCCCCAAACGAGTTATATCTCATGTTTAACTACAGAGACACCAGAGCGGCACATCTGGAAAGGCCTTGCCGAGATAAGGCTGTTGTCAACGGGGTACATGAGCATCACCGCCTGGTCATCTATCTGGAACTCTCATATCTATAAAACATCCGAGCTATTTTCAAACAGCTCTATCTTGATAAATCGACCGCAGATTTGAAGTCTTAACAACTACATTCTCGCTTTAAAAAATCTTAAAACTAAATTCCGTTACACAACAACAGCAGTATTTAGAAAATGATAACTTACAATTGTGAGTTGTCTCCGCCATTGTTGTCTCTTTTTTGCTGGTGCGAAATGCATTCTGGGATACTTGGTTGTCAAAGTCCACACAAGTCTCCTCCGATGCATCCCCCGATAGGATGGAGCAGGAACATCTCCGGGCATTTGGCCTGTACCTGTACTTGTACTTGTACTTGTACTTGGCTGGATGAACTTGTGTTTTGGAACAGAACTTGGGCCGCAGATGACGTTTTTGGTTCGCCGTAGTATGACATTGTTGAAATGCTGCTATTAAGAGGTAAATGTCAGCACATTGATTAGCTGAACCTGTAAAGCCCTGTCACACTTTCATCGCTCTTTTCTCTTCTAGTAGCGACAAGTCATGTGATGGAGTCACATGATTTGTCGCTACTAGGAAGAGAAAAGAGCGATGAAAGTGTGACAGGGCTTTACAGGTTCAGCTAATCGTGAATATGATGACTTTAGACTCAAAACTCTACTTTGACTTCTCCTCCAGGGACTCTGCACTTGGCCTTATGAGAGGGAACGACTTGATATCCTCCAAAGCCAGGAGATTAAATCATTTTGAAGGAAGCCAATTGCTTTGCAGGAGAGATGCATTTATTAGAGTAGAGCAACAGAAGATATCTCAGATTATCACATTAAAACATGTAAACACACAGGCAGCCGGCCTTTTGTTTCCAGCCAGCACTGACCGCTGGCTTTTGCATATTATAAAAGACAAATGTCCCTGGTGGCAGGTCATATCAGCTGTAGATAATTAACATTAATGCCTTATATTACTTGCTTAAAGCCTAAAATGAAACTTTTGGCTGTTATCTGGTTAATGCTCTGATAGTGCTATGAGTGCCTGACTAACTGTAAGTGAAGTGAAATAGTGGACTATTCTGTCACCCCTAGTGCACACACCACCCTAACATCATGAGGGACAATGTGTGAGACCAGCAGTGATGAGTCTTTCAATGTGACTTTTGTCATCCGAGCTTGCCAGGAGTCATCAACTGTCAAGTGTCTCCAAGATCTCACAGCGAACTCAAGAGAGTTCAGATCTCAGTGGGGTGTGGACAGCATGTACTTACTCTCCTGTGGAGAGAAAAGGCAATAGAGGAGTCATGCTGATAAAAACATTTACACATTTAAACATTTCCTGATTGTGCTGCTTAATCAATGAACTCAATAATTGGGGACCTTATTGTAAAGAATTGTATATTTATCTGTATATCACAGAATTGGCGGAGCTTTGTT
This sequence comes from Anoplopoma fimbria, assembly GCF_027596085.1. Classification (NCBI taxonomy): domain Eukaryota; kingdom Metazoa; phylum Chordata; class Actinopteri; order Perciformes; family Anoplopomatidae; genus Anoplopoma; species Anoplopoma fimbria. Next base: position 6,272 of record NW_026553068.1, on the reverse strand, counting down.
AGTGGCTACTCATACTGCAGTGAGGAAGAATAAGCAGCAAAATAACGGGGGACTTTTATTGTGAAGAAATGATAGGAACATGTGTGTATCCACCGCTTTACAACCGCACGGAATATTTATCCGATCGCCATCTGATCCGGCAGGTCGCACTGAAGTGTCCCGTGTGGACGGGGTATGCGGACGCAGCTGAGATCTCATCTATATCATCTGATCACAAAGTGTCACTGCATGTAGCTGCTTGTTCAGATCATATCAATGGAAATATTCTAATCGGGATACTTAGTAGTTCTCATTCAGGACTCCTGTGTTTAGAACAGGTAGCCTGTGTAAGAAGGGCACAGATACACATGTATCATCTCCCGTCTACCTTCATATACATGAACAAGGGTGGAATTCTTTTTGCATGTAAACAAACAAACTTCATTCAGGTGGTTAAACCCCAGACTGTGTTTTCACATTCATTTTGATATGATCTCGTCTATGTCATGCCACATTCTGCTGCGTCGTTGTTTGACGACTGATCTGTTTTTCTCAGGCGGGCCATATAGCGATACATTCGACAGATTCTGCCTCAAGTATCCCAACCTGCACTAGCCGTGTCGGGCTGAAGCCATGTCCTCCTGGAACAGCACCAGGATCAGTGACTGGACATTCCTGTCTGGAAAACCTGAAGCTTCACTTCTAATTCTTTGTATCAGATGATTCTAGAAAGTGACTTAAACTGGAAAAAATCATTTCCACCAGTATGTGGTTGTTAAACTAACACTCAGGCCTATGGTCTCACTTTAGGAAGTGGACTTTAACCCTGTAGCAGTGCACATTCTCCTATTTTCACTGGTCCGCTGTATTAATAATATTTTATGGACACACAGACACACCCTGTAATATTATATATGGCCTACTCTACGACGTCACTGAAGGAATCACAGGAAACAAAGCAGCTTGTCATCTGACATCAGCCTCAGTGTTTACGGCTCACCTTCCCACAATGGTGAGCTACTGCTACTTGGTACCTAAACATTTCATCACTTACTTCACACTAAAGGTGTGACACACTTATTTCTAAAGCAGTATTAATGGATGTTTACTGCACTTGGGAGCAGCAAGATTTTGTAAACTTTAAGTTTTCTTTTCCCCAACTCTTTAGAAAAATGTTTGGCTCTAACTGCTGGGTGCTCGTTCTTCATGATCTCTGCTAAATTGTTTATCAGAGTTTTTTCACTGAGTTGGTGATAATTATCTGTGGGTTTGTCACTAACAGCAACGCTTTCAAATTAGACATAGTCCTTTTATTCCTTTTAGATACAAAATATAGCTTCATTTTTTCACAGTTTTTAGTTATTGGATTTTTACTAAGAGGTCACACAGAGACCAGTAATTGTGCGATGAAGGGCACGACTGAAACATATGGGCATGGGTAGCAGCATCTTGAATGGGAAATTATTTTAGGGCAATTACAGCCGGCTCCAGTTAAAGGAAATAATATCAAATAAAGTCTAAAACCTGACATAAGGCCAAAGAAAGGGAATGTTCTAAGAGCAGCTGGTAGACACAGAGGTTAAAAACATACAGAAGCTGCTAGTTTGCATGGGGGAAACTTTCCGTTCAACACCATTTCTGGTTACACTGGTTATGTTAGGATCAAAGCGGAGTGTACACTAAGAGAAAGAAAGAAGAAAAAAAAACAGTAAAATTCCTTGTTTGTGCACACACACTTGGCCAACAAAGCAGATTCTGAGTGCAATAGCTAGCGACTCAAGGGCCGTAGCAAACAAGAGTGTTGGTTCTGACTGAAGCTATAGGACATTTCTTACCCAGCCAAATTTGTGCTGTATTTTAAAAAAAAAGACCAATAAGACCAGGACAACAACAAACTAGTAGTTTTTTCTAAACGTATTTTAAGAAAAGTCACTAGAGACCTGAGATATGTAAGGATTATTTTGATTTGCTGAATGCTAGACAGAAGTGATGACGAATAATGTTGTATTTTCCTGTGTGGCCTCATGGTGGTGCTGTTGTCTCACCGTTACTCTGAATAAATACAGTGATAAAAAAAACTTTGTTTAAATTGGCTTGATGTCTGTAACGTTGGAGGACGAAAAATGACATAAGTAATATATAAATGCATAAATGCTTAAATAAATGTTTGAGTACAGACGTTAATAAATAAAATAATAATTAAATGCTGAAATAAAATGAAATTGCATGTTCTCCCCGTGTCAGCGTGGGTTCTCTCCGGGTTCTCCGGCTTCCTCCCACGGTCCAAAGACATGTGCCTTAGGTTATTCGATGACTCTAAATTGCCCGTAGGTGTGGATGTGAGCCTGAGTGGTTGTCTGTCTATATATGTCAGCCCTGTGATAGGCTGGTTACCTGTCCAGGTGAACCCGGCCTTCACCCAATGACAGCTGAGATCGGCTCCAGCACCCCCATGACCCTTAACTGGATAAGCAGGTTACGGAAGATGAATGAATGAATGAAATAAATACAGAAATAAATAAATGCTGTAATGAATAAAACATTTATATGAAATAAACATGGAAATGAATGTTTGGATAAATAAATAAAAGTTGATAATCAAACAGGATATAAAGAAATACTGTAAATATCCTACATTTATTAATTTATTTATATCTGTGTCTGTAGGCTAATGAGTTTTTTCTGGGAGGTTCTAACCTAAGACTAAAGCAGGACTGGTTACAGGAGGTTTATAGATCCGGGTCTACTACTCCTGCCTGGCTCAGCGGATATGGATGTGATGGAGGTTGACCAGCAGTGTTCCACAGTCTTCAACGCGACCCTGAGACGTTCATCTACATTTTACCCCCAGAAGTCATCAGGGGCTCACCTGCTCTGGGGAGATATCGCAGGTGTTCTAGGATGGTACAGTACCTAATAAGGTAGTTTTATATATATACATTGTTACGGATTTAAAGTTCTAACTGGAGCCACAAACCACCAGGAAACAAGGTTGCAGTCACTTATGCCGTTTATTTTGCCAGGAAGTTATTTTGAAGGTTATTGCTGATCATGGTTCCATGGTTCTACATGAAGAAAGAAAGAGATTACAACATCTTGCGCAAATCATAATCTTACAAACAAATTAGATTCTAAGATGATCCGTTCATCATCTGAAATGTGTCATAAATCCAATAATAGAAATAAATTGCTACTTACATTGAAGGTAATTCAAAAGACACATGGAACACAGACACTATCATGGTGAAGGTGTTTGGAGACAAAGAGGAGGAAGTCCTCACCTAGGCCTCTATTTATAACATGGGAGGTTCTACCATAAGTGAAGTGAACATCTCTTGGTGCCTCTTGTGGAGAGGAGGGCACCGGCCTGCAGTTTCTAACAGCCGCCCCCGGATTTGTGCAACAAATACGTTTCATTTAGGTTCTTCATCAGTTATTTCAGGGAGTGGAACTAATCTGGAAACAGGGCGTGTGTATTCACGCCCATGCATAATGACCTTAGCACTGCGGACCTTTCCAGGATGGGTTTCAATTATCCTTCCAATAGGCCATGATGCTCAAGGAAATTGGGGATCAACCACCATCACAACCTGACCTGAAACCAGGTTCTTCTTATCAGTCATCCAAATGCTTGACAACACGCTGCATTCATCTTGAGCTGCTTGACAGTATGGATACAGATACATTCTTAATGGCCTTCAGAAGATTCATCTCACGCAGAGGGAAACCTCTCCGACTGTGGAACTAATTTCAGAGGAGGAGAAGCAGAGTTGCTTGAAGTGCCTTTGAGGCCATGGCACCAGACCTAAAAAAGCAACTGGCCAGCACACAAGTAAACTTTCAGTTCAATCCTCCATCTGCCCCACATTTTGGTGGAAGCTGGGAACGAGAGATAAAGTCAATTAAAATGGCCCTCAATGTTGCCTTAGGAAACCAATCAGCTGCAGAAACAGTCCTACACACACAGTCCTGATTGAAGTTGAGCATTCTGAACTCAAACCTCTCGGATATATCTCCTCGGACCTTGCCGACCCAGACCCAGTCACACCAAACATGTTGCTGATGGGGCGGCCTGACCAGCATCTCTTCCTCAGGCAATCTACTGTGAAGTAGACATGGCAGAAGAAGATGAGCGTCTGATCAGATCCTGGCTGATCATTTCTAGACAGCCTTCATTACGCTACTATCTTCCAAACCTACAAACCAGGCAAAAATGGATGACTGATAAGAAGAACCTGGTTTCAGGTCAGGTTGTGATGGTGGTTGATCCCCAATTTCCTTGAGCATCATGGCCTATTGGAAGGATAATTGAAACCCATCCTGGAAAGGATGGAGAGGTCGCAGTGCTAGGGTCATTATGCATGGGCGTGAATACACACGCCCTGTTTCCAGATTAGTTCCACTCCCTGAAATAACTGATGAAGAACCTAAATGAAACGTATACACAGGCCCTGTTCTCCACTGTCAACAAACTTTTACGACCACCCCGGACTCCATTGCTCCCATCTATACTCCAACTGATTATTGCAACTCCTTAATGTCATTCTTCACCACCAAAATAGAAAAGATTCACCAGCAACTGACCCTAACATCACCCACATTCCGTCTTTTTCCACTTTTTCCGTAGCCCTGTCTCACGTCTACTCTCAAGTTTCACACTTCCCTCTGCTGAGGAAATCTCTGTCCTCATCCGGAAATCCAAACCATCCACCTGCCAGCTGGACCCTATCCCTACTGTTTTAGTTAAAGGCTGCCTACCATCTCTTTCCCCCCTAATAACGTCCATCATACACTCCTCCCTCAGCTCCGGCCTCGTCCCATCATCCTTCAAAACAGCTGCAATAACCCCCATACTCAAGACACCTGGTGCTGACCCCAATAACCTCAACAACTTCCGTCCTATCTCAAATCTCCTTTCATATCAAAAATTCTGGAAAAAACAATAGCATCTCAGGTTCAAGCTCACTTATCCTTCAATAATCTTTACGAACAATTTCAATCTGGTTTCCGCCCCCTCCACAGCACAGAGACAGCCCTGGTAAAAATCACCAATGACCTTCTCATGGCAGCAGACTCCGGACACCTCACTATTCTCATCCTCCTTGATCTGAGTGCGGCCTTCGACACCATTTCACACAACATCCTCCTTGACAGACTGGCCAACTCAAAACTTTCAAATCCCAGTCACTTCCAGTCACTACCGGTGTTCCCCAGGGTTCTGTTCTAGGCCCCCTCCTGTTCATCATTTATCTACTTCCACTTGGCCATATTTTCCGTAAATTTAACATTCATTTTCACTGCTATGCGGATGACACCCAGCTCTACATATCCACCAAGCCCACTTCTACCCTTCCTCCCACCTCCCTCTCCGATTGCCTACAAGAAATAAAATCCTGGTTCACCTGCAACTTTCTCAAACTCAACAGCAATAAAACAGAAGTCCTCCTCATCGGCACCAAATCAACCCTCATAAAACCTGACAGCTTTTCCATCACTATCGACAACACCTCAGTCTCCCCCTCCCCTCAGGTTAAGAGTCTGGGTGTCATCCTCGACAGCACACTATCATTTCAAGCACACATCAATAACATCACCAGGTCTGCCTACTACCATCTACGCAATATCAACCGCCTCCGCCCATCCCTCACACCCCATAGCACAGCCATCCTTGTTCACACCCTGGTCACTTCCCGCATCGATTATTGTAACTCCCTCCTCTTCGGTCTCCCCTCAAGTCCATCCGCAAACTCCAACTGGTCCAGAACTCTGCCGCCCGCATCATCACCAGAACCCCTCCATTAATCACATCACCCCTGTCCTTCAGCAGCTTCACTGGCTCCCGGTCAAAACCCGCATCCACTTCAAGATTCTGCTCCTCACCTTCAAGGCCCTCCACAACCTCGCCCCTCCATACATCTGTGAACTCCTACACACCAACACACCCACCCGCACTCTCCGGTCCTCCTCTTCCATTCAATTCACTGTGCCTCCCGCACGCCTGGTTACCATGGGGTCCAGAGCCTTCAGCAGATCTGCCCCCACCTCTGGAACACCCTCCCACCTGACATCCGTAATTCCGACACTCTTTCCACTTTTAAGTCTCGTCTCAAAACACATCTTTTTAAACTGACATATTCCATCTAACCCATCTCACCCCACTTATGTAAATTGTTCAATGTATCTTGTTCTTGTGTTTTTTATGATTGTTGATTATGTTTTCTGTTTTTAAACTGCCCTGTAAGGTGACCTTGGGTGCTTTGAAAGGCGCCCTCAAATAAAATGAATTATTATTA
>NW_026553067.1:0-2177 GCF_027596085.1 Anoplopoma fimbria | reverse complement strand
TCTTTCCTGTTTGTGGAGCTCGACAGCTTTCTCTGATATGCGTTTGGCTCTTGACTTTTTCTGTAGCCAGGTCGAAAGGTCAAGGAGGGAGTACGTTTGGTTTGCCTGCCCAGTCAGAATGCCACGATTAATACAGTGTTCAACAAATCCATCTCTATACTGCACAGGGAGTTTACTGAGGAGTCTGTCGACATGAGAGCCACATCTTAGTTCAGATCCGTTGGGGCCTTCCAGGGACAGCAACATTCCAACCAGAGCATGAACAGAAAGGGAAAAGTCATCAAAGGCTTCTACATCACCAATGCGGATAATGGGGAGTTCAATATTGCTCCAATCTCACTCTGAACAAGAAGCCTTGGCTGACCATATTTCTCCTGAAGTGCTAGGAGAGCAGTGGAATATGGTGTTGTTTCATGCATGCTGGATCTAGCCAATTTGTTTGCTCCTGGGTGCTTAAGCTGCTCTAAGAGAACCTGGTATTTATATTGCTCAGTTAGATGGGGATGATTGTCAAGGAGGTTATCCAGAGCCATTTTAAGGAGGGCAAAATCATTTTCTCGGCCAGTCTTAAACACAGGAAGTGAAGGTCTTGGGATTCCATAAGCTGAGGCTATGAACAGATCCATGACATTGGGTGCTTGAGAATGTGGGTAAACAGATTGTGGCTGCTGGGATGACATGACTTGCATTGGAGGAAGAGTACCAGTGAAAGTGGGCTGTCCATGGCCAGGCATCGATGATACATAACTAGGGGCTTGGACAGTGACCGGAGATGCAGGTACACGGTGAAAAGGCAGGGAAGAAGGTATTACCTTGGCAGGTGTATGGTGACTGAAGGAGTGTAAAGTCTGGGCAGACACATGGGAAATAGGTAACAGTGGCGCTTGAGCAATGGCTACAGGGGGCAAAGAGTGAGCCTGGACAGGCCCTAAGCTCTGCTGTATTGTTTGGGACATAGGAAGTGTCTGAGAGGCTCCAAGTAGTCCTCCGGGAGTTAAAGCAGAATGAGAATGAGAGTCAGCATACATCAAGTTTGGGGGGGCAGGAGTGAATATCCTGGAGGGAGGCAGATCAAAAAAGGAAGTGGTAGCTCCATTCCCATGATGAGATGAGGGAATAGGAGCAGAGGCTCCAGCAAGGTCTTCGTCTTCGGAGAGATTCTGTCTAATAAAACTCGAAACTAGCTGGGCCGACTCAAGCTCTTGTTCTTTGATACGAATGCGTCGGTTCATATCAACCTGTCTGACAATTCTCTCTCTCTCCTTGTGTGCATCTTCTTGTCTATGCTGGGCTGCTCTGGCTTTCTCATCAATATATTTACATTGCTCATCAAGCTCTGTATCTTCTTTCTTTGTCTTCTAAGCTCCTCCAGTTGATCCCTCCTTCCCTTCTCCTCGAGAATGCTGACTTGGAGATCACTCAAATTAGAAGCATGGCTGCTCCTGGAACCCCTACTAACACGAGAGTGTGTAGGGAGACTAGAGGCTGAATTAGTGTAATGAGTCCTCTTACTGTAAGAACTACGTGAACCATGGGATCGTGAAATTGTCTTCCGCTGTGACATATGAATCCCATAGTAGTCAGGGGGGCACCGATCTCGTTTAGGTCTAGCCCCTGGTTCATGACTGATTGGCTTTGTGAGGGTTTTAGCAGGTGGAGATGGCCTAGGTGTGGTTTGTGACAATTCTGGGGTGGCCTCTTCCATGTAGAGGTGGGTTGAGTCAATTACACCTTGGGATCCATCCATGCTCCTAACAGAAGGAGCCTTAACTTCAGTAGTGGCCTCATCTGTAGGCATAATGCCATCAGTCTCTGAATCAGCCATTTCGTCAATGTGTGAGTGTGGCTCAGTTTCCGGCTCAAGGACCATTTGTTACGGATTTAAAGTTCTAACTGGAGCCACAAACCACCAGGAAACAAGGTTGCAGTCATTTATGCCGTTTATTTTGCCAGGAAGTTATTTGAAGGTTATTGCTGATCATGGTTCCATGGTTCTACATGAAGAAAGAAAGAGATTACAACATCTTGCTCAAATCATAATCTTACAAACAATTAGATTCTAAGATGATCCGCTCATCATCTGAAATATGTCATAAATCCAATAATAGAAGTAAATTGCTACTTACATTGAAGGTAATTCAAAAGACACATGGAACACAGACATTATCATGGTGAAG
>NW_026553066.1:0-5780 GCF_027596085.1 Anoplopoma fimbria | reverse complement strand
TCCACAAGAGGCACCAAGAGATGTTCACTTCACTTATGGTAGAACCTCCCATGTTATAAATAGAGGCCTAGGTGAGGACTTCCTCCTCTTTGTCTCCAAACACCTTCACCATGATAGTGTCTGTGTTCCATGTGTCTTTTGAATTACCTTCAATGTAAGTAGCAATTTATTTCTATTATTGGATTTATGACATATTTCAGATGATGAACGGATCATCTTAGAATCTAATTTGTTTGTAAGATTATGATTTGCGCAAGATGTTGTAATCTCTTTCTTTCTTCATGTAGAACATGGAACCATGATCAGCAATAACCTTCAAAATAACTTCCTGGCAAAATAAACGGCATAAGTGACTGCAACCTTGTTTCCTGGTGGTTTGTGGCTCCAGTTAGAACTTTAAATCCGTAACAAATGGTCCTTCGAGCCGGAAACTGAGCCACACTCCACACATTGACCGAAATGGCTGATTCAGAGACTGATGGCATTATGCCTACAGATGAGGCCACTACTGAAGTTAAGGCTCCTTCTGTTAGGAGCATGGATGGATCCCAAGGTGTAATTGACTCAACCCACCTCTACATGGAAGAGGCCACCCCAGAATTGTCACAAACCACACCTAGGCCATCTCCACCTGCTAAAACCCTCACAAAGCCAATCAGTCATGAACCAGGGGCTAGACCTAAACGAGATCGGTGCCCCCCTGACTACTATGGGATTCATATGTCACAGCGGAAGACAATTTCACGATCCCATGGTTCACGTAGTTCTTACAGTAAGAGGACTCATTACACTAATTCAGCCTCTAGTCTCCCTACACACTCTCGTGTTAGTAGGGGTTCCAGGAGCAGCCATGCTTCTAATTTGAGTGATCTCCAAGTCAGCATTCTCGAGGAGAAGGGAAGGAGGGATCAACTGGAGGAGCTTAGAAGACAAAGAAAAGAAGATACAGAGCTTGATGAGCAATGTAAATATATTGATGAGAAAGCCAGAGCAGCCCAGCATAGACAAGAAGATGCACACAAGGAGAGAGAGAGAGAATTGTCAGACAGGTTGATATGAACCGACGCATTCGTATCAAAGAACAAGAGCTTGAGTCGGCCCAGCTAGTTTCGAGTTTTATTAGACAGAATCTCTCCGAAGACGAAGGCCTTGCTGGAGCCTCTGCTCCTATTCCCTCATCTCATCATGGGAATGGAGCTACCACTTCCTTTTTGATCTGCCTCCCTCCAGGATATTCACTCCTGCCCCCCCAAACTTGATGTATGCTGACTCTCATTCTCATTCTGCTTTAACTCCCGGAGGACTACTTGGAGCCTCTCAGACACTTCCTATGCCCCAAACAATACAGCAGAGCTTAGGGCCTGTCCAGGCTCACTCTTTGCCCCCTGTAGCCACTGCTCAAGCGCCACTGTTACCTATTTCCCATGTGTCTGCCCAGACTTTACACTCCTTCAGTCACCATACACCTGCCAAGGTAATACCTTCTTCCCTGCCTTTTCACCGTGTACCTGCATCTCCGGTCACTGTCCAAGCCCCTAGTTATGTAGCATCGATGCCTGGCCATGGACAGCCCACTTTCACTGGTACTCCTCCTCCAATGCAAGTCATGTCATCCCAGCAGCCACAATCTGTTTACCCACATTCTCAAGCACCCAATGTCATGGATCTGTTCATAGCCTCAGCTTATGGAATCCCAAGACCTTCACTTCCTGTGTTTAAGACTGGCCGAGAAAATGATTTTGCCCTCCTTAAAATGGCTCTGGATAACCTCCTTGACAATCATCCCCATCTAACTGAGCAATATAAATACCAGGTTCTCTTAGAGCCTTAGCTTAAGCATCAAATCCCCATCTAATGAGCAATATAAATACCAGGTTCTCTTAGAGCAGCTTAAGCACCCAGGAGCAAACAAATTGGCTAGATCCAGCATGCATGAAAGAACACCATATTCCACTGCTCTCCTAGCACTTCAGGAGAAATATGGTCAGCCAAGGCTTCTTGTTCAGAGTGAGATTGGAGCAATATTGAACTCCCCCATTATCCACATTGGTGATGTAGAAGCCTTTGCCCCGGGTATCGAACCACCGACCCTCTGATTGGAGAACTACCTTGCTCTCCACTACACCACAGCCACATCATCAAACCAGATTGGTTGTTGGAGAAATGGCAAGCATGGGAGTTTGAGTTGCAGATTCTCCCTGACATTCACTTTCCTCGCTGTTATCTGCCCCCCTCTACTCATACAGCCACCTATGAATCCCATCTGCATGTATTCTGTGATGCCTCCGAACGTGTGTACGGTGCTGTTGCCTACCTTCTGACCAAAGACAAACATGACCACACCCATGTCAGTTTCATCATGGCCAGGTCTCGTGTTGCCCCTAAACGCCAGCTGTCTATCCCCCGACTTGAACTATGTGCAGCCCTATCTGGTGCCCAGTTGACTAACCTACTCAAGACTGAACTCACTATTCCATTACAATCAGTGACCCTCTGGACAGATTCTACAACAGTCCTGTCATGGCTAACATCCGACTCTTGTCGTTACAAGGTGTTTGTTGGTACAAGAGTAGCTGAGATACAGAATCTGACTAGCACAAAGAGTTGGAAATATGTTGATTCCAAGAATAATCCAGCTGATGACCTGACACGGGGAAAAACCCTCCTAGAGCTTTCTCAGCAACACAGATGGAGTCAAGGCCCTCCATTCCTTCTGCTGAACACAAACTATTGGCCAGCCAATCCATGTGTGCCAGCTGAACCAGAGCCTGTTGAGGAACTAAGAAAATCTATGTTCTGTGGTGCAGTGATGTCAAACGATGCAAGCCTCCCTGATCTGAACAAGTACAGCAGCTGGGATGATCTGATAAAGGAAACAAAGAATGTGCTCCATGGGGCGGCTGATCACAACTCAAACATAGCCCAGTTTTATGTAAACTCAGAAAAGCATCTTCTGCAACAGGCCCAATCAGAGTGTTTCCCTGAGGAATATAATTCCTTTAAGACTGACAAACCCATACCAAAAAGTAGCAAACTCCTCCCCCTGTCTCCTGAATATGACCCGGATCTCGGCCTCATCAGAGTGGGAGGTCGACTTCAAAGAGCGGAGACCCTTAACCATGATCACATCCATCCAATTATTTTGGATCCAAAACATCCAATAACCAAACTCATTATCAAGGATTACGATGAGAAACTGCTCCACCCAGGCCCTGAAATCAGACGCAGGTACTGGATCCTGCGTGTCTTGGGCATCAATCAATGTCAAGACTGTCAGAGGTGGAGAGCAACCCAGTTGTTACAGATTTAATCCTGGAAACAAGGTTGCAGTCACTTATGCCGTTTATTTTGCCAGGAAGTTATTTTGAAGGTTATTGCTGATCATGGTTCCATGGTTCTACATGAAGAAAGAAAGAAAGAGATTACAACATCTTGCGCAACTTATCAAATCCGTTCATCATCTGAAATGTGTCATAAATCCAATAATAGAAATAAATTGCTACTTATATTGAAGGTAATTCAAAAGACACATGGAACACAGACACTGTCATGGTGAAGGTGTTTGGAGACAAAGAGGAGGAAGTCCTCACCTAGGCCTCTATTTATAACATGGGAGGTTCTACCATAAGTGAAGTGAACATCTCTTGGTGCCTCTTGTGGAGAGGAGGGCAATCGGCCTGCAGTTTCTAACAACATATAAAACTACCTTATTAGGTACTGTTCTAGGATGGTACAGTACCTAATAAGGTTGTTTGAGTGCTTTCGTCTGTTTAAATCTACTAAATGTTTAATGATTGTAACTCTGACCTTGTGTGTTATGTTCTGCTCTTTAAGAACAACTATGACAGAATCCTTTTGTCCCATCCCACCGGGAGAACAGATTTATTAAAACATTGACATTACGACTCTCTGCCGCCTCACTCGTGAGTCACACATTAAACAAGTCCGTGTTGCACCATAAACTTAAACAATAGTTCCTATTGTTACATTGTTGACCTCGTCTCCATCATCATTACTTTTCATATATTGTTTGTGATATAATAAATTCATATACTGAAGCATTCATATGTTGAAACCACTTTCTACAGACTGAATCATAAACGTTCTGTTATCCTGGTTAGCTTGTTGTCATATTGTTTATCGTGTTAAGTGTAGATGTGTTCAACTTAACGTAGAGCTAACGTTAGTAAGTTCATAGTAAAAATAAAATGACTGAATAAATTCACACAATGCTGGCAGGAGTGTCCATAATCAAAGGTAACATAATCATTCATTCACACATTTATCAGTGTACTTGATCTCTTCTACACCATCTTTACCGACCTTGAGAGAGAAGGCCTTCTCAACCCTGAAAAGGATATGTATCTCTATGCTCTGCACTGGTGCTTTGTACCCCATATACAGAAACACCTTCAGTTTCTCCAGCATGGCTGGAACTGCCACCGACTACGCACTGAGGGAAACCAGTCCCTCTACATCTGTGGACTCATCATGATCATGAGGCACAGCAGCACCCAATACAGGTTAGAATTTATTCAGTCATTTTATTGTTACTATGAACTTACTACATGGGACATTGTCAACATTAAACCTACTTTATCCAACATTACACACATTTTAATTGTAAATAATACAGGGAAGGTCCATTCCAAAGTGCATGTATAAGAAGCATGATGTAACTAATGGAGAGGTCTGTAAATGTGATGTATATCTTAAATTCTGCATATCATGGGCACTTTCAAAACTTCAATAAGGTGTTGCAACAATTTTGTTATCAAACGAGGAGCAGTGTTTTACAGAGAACATTTTACATCGTAGCTCTCTGCTCCCTATATTAACTCATTACGAACGTCTTCTTAGACCACGTCTCACCGAACTCTTTAAAGACACACTGCACACACACAGTTTCTGTCTCCACACTGTGTCAGCTCTCCCGCTTAGCTTCTTTCTGTTCAGTATTTTGACACAGTGTGGGTAGACAGCTTTCCCGTTAGTGGAGTGTATGTTCATCACCTTACCCTTTGTTCCAGTCAGTAAGGGTCCAGAGAACTCGTTCAGGTCTGGAACAAAGCCCAGCTCTGGAAAGGGGTCGGTAGAATCGGGCCTTTCCTCTCCTCTGCCGTACTCCTGCAGCATGTTGACCTCGTCCTCCGTCAGCCTCTCAGCCCACCTGCTCAGGATGATGCTGCTCTGTCTGATGGACCTCAGGCTGAGAAGACCAGCGACCTCCACCACCTTCCTCAGGGTGGTGGTCCCAGAGGAGCACAGCTTCCCGTTGAGGCCTGGAGTCGTGTTGTCCTGGAGGTCCATCCTGGCCCCGTTCACCAGCGGCTCCTCTAACAGCCAGTGCAGCGAGAGAGCAGGTTCCAGTCTCGTCCATTAAAACAGTTCCAGACCTTAAAAAGTGAGGTAGTCCACACAGTTTAAAAGGGTTAAAATCCATTAAAAAGAGTGCGGTGTCTACTCCCAGACCAGCTGCCTTCCTTAAAATACAGTTTGTTGTGTCTCTCCAGACCACATCTGTTGGACCTGTGAGGTATCTCTGGATGAACTGGAACCTGAAGGTTGCCACCCTGCTGTCGATGTGGACCAGACCCTGTCCCCCCTCCTCCTTCGGTAGAAACAACACACTCTGGAGGACCCAGTGCAGTCTGTCCCAGAAGAAGTCCACCAGTATGGACTGTAGTCTGTTAGTGAGGCCTTTAGGTGGCTCCATACAGGCCAGCCTGAACCACAGAGCAGAAGCCACCAGATTGTTAATGGTCAGAGTCCTGCCTCTG
>NW_026553063.1:0-39754 GCF_027596085.1 Anoplopoma fimbria | reverse complement strand
AACAAAGACAGATGAAAATAAAGCCAAGGTCCAGCAGCAGGACACAAAGCTGGAAGACATGGAAACAAAGTCCAAGGAGGTTGAACCTCCACTGAATTTATACCTAAGTTCACTGAAGAACAAGTAAGATGTGAACTGAAGGACAGCGAGGCGAGGCTCACCCAAACTAAATCTGAGGAGAGAGTCCTCCTAGAAATCAATGAGGACTCGCTGCAGCATTTCCTCGATCAGCTCCAAGAAAAGATTGAGGAAAACAACAAGTGGAGCGACCAGCAAGAAGTAATGCAGAAGGAGATATGTGGCCTGAAAGCCCAGCTGCATGAGGCTCAGGCTAAACACGGCCAATCTCCATTCAGGGATACAGAGTTTCAGGATAAACTGGATGAACAGATAGACATTAACAGTAAGCTCAAAGCTGCTCTGGACAAGACCCAGCAGGAGCTGAAGACTGTTCCTCACCAGTGGCACCAGGAGAAGTTTTGCCTCTCAGCACACCAGCAAAGAGACTGTGACTACTTTCAATACCAGGTGCATCTCATAACTTCCTTTCGAGCCCATGAGCAGGAAGTAGTAAAGCAAACCCTGGAAAGATATCAGGCTTTCCATCAGGCCCAGATGAACGAATAGAGAGTGGAGAGGATCGCAGCAGCTCTGAAAGAAGCACAGGACCTGCTGGAGACTGAGCGTCTCCGCTCTCAACAGAAAACCATCACAGAGGAGGAGATGGAGATATTCAGGACCTTCTGTTTGGCCAAATTTGATGAACACATAGATATCAACAGTAAGTTCAAGGCTGCTCTTGATAAGGCTGAGCAGGAACTGAAAACTGGACATCTACAGCGGCAAGAGGAGAAGTCTTCTCTCACAAAACAGCTGGTTAAAGCACAAGCAGAGACCATGAGGACATCAGAAGCCCTGAAAGAGGCAAAGGATCTGCTGGAGACTGAGCGCCTCGACTCTCAGCACAAAACTAACACCCAGGAGGAGATAGAGACATCCTGAGAATCCTGTCTGGTTGAACTAGATGAGCAGAAAGAAAATATAAGTAAGCTCAAGGCTGCTCTGAAGAAGGCAGAGCAGGAGCTGAAGACTGGAACTCTGCAGTGGGAAGAGGAGAAGTCCTCCCTCATGGCACAGCTTGAAACAGACTGGGACAATAACAAAGACCAGCTGAAGAACATAGCTTCTCTTCGAAAACAGGAGGAGGAGGCTATGCAGAAACATCCCAGAGCAACTATCTTGCCAAGCTGGAGATGCAGGACAAAGACAACAAGAACCTCATGGCTACTCTCAAGAAATTTTTTAAAGAGCAGCTGGAGAGTGAACGTTTCCTATGGCAGTAGGAGAAAGCTTCCTTTGGGGTTCAGGTTGACTTTCAAAAAAGGAAAACAACGACCTCCTTGCTGCTGTGATGCAGGCGGAGCAGCAGTTTAAGAGTCGTATCATCGAGTGGCAGAAGGAAAAGTCTATACACTCCTTCAGGCCACAGAAAACATTAAGCAGACGCTGCAGGAAAAGGAACAGGAGCGGTAGACCACCGAGAGCTCCCCAGCTCCAAGATCTTCAGAGCCAGATCACCATCAAGCAGAAGAGGAGGAAGTGGTACAACAAACTCTTCTAATGCCCGGCTCCAGATTTCCATGCTGAGGAAACAAAAACACATTTGTTATTGTATACCTGTGAAGATTAATCAGTCTTAACCCTTAAACAGCACTTTAAAACAGCTGCTTGAGGGTTAAGACTTGATTCTATACTTGGAAAGTGAAGTGATTTCATTTTTCAGGTGTAGAACTGAAACTAGTCCTCACAAAGATACAATAACTAATGCACACACAACCCACCAACCCATCAACAAACCAACTAACCCATCAACAAACCAACTAACCAATCAAACCACCAACCATCAACACCCAGCCGTCCGACGAGAGGGATCTCTCTTTGAATTGCCTTTCCTGAGGTTTCTTCCCATGTCCATTAGGTTGTTCTAAGGTTCATGGGGAGTTTTTCCTCGTCTTCTTAGAGAGCTTGGGCTGGGCTCCTGTTGCTAATCTGGGTCTATGAGACCCTCTGAAACATCGTCAGCTACAAACATTATCTCTTAAAAATAAATGCATTAAAATTATGTCATGCTTGTAAATCGGTTGTTGTTGAAAATTCTGTCATGTATAATATTAAATGTGTAATAATATATAATTTGATGAATCAAGGGACTGATGAGTTCTAATCTGCACCCTATGGCCTGAAAATATACAGAAAGTTGGCTCAACAGATTTGACTTGTTGAAGTGTTTTTTGTCTGGAGTTATATGTTGGTCCTCCAAAGAAAAATGTTCAGTTAAAAAACAACAGAAAATGTCTTTGAGCAACATTTTGCTGGTTTACTAGAGTCTACAGTAGTTAAGAACTTAAGGCAAGAAAGTTAATTTAATGTCACAGCACCTTTCAAACAAAGGCTGCAGTTTAAGGTTTTATGTCAAAGGAAACGCATTAGAAACTTTACTATCTCCAGCATCCAGCAGCAGAAGTGAACTGCAGTCAGTGAGCCGACGGCTGTAAAGAACTGCTGCAGACGACACGATCAACTCAGTCTGAAGAACCCTGACTGGTTTAGGTATCCTTGGCAATAGGGCTGTAAAGTCCTAGTCGACTGGTCGACTTATTGGTCGATATTGTTCTGGGTCGACCAAAATTCTGATTGGTCAATTTTTTGCCGTGTTAATTTCATAAAGTCGTCATCAGGAGGAAAGTACCAAGTGCTAATGGGGGTGTTTTCAGAGCCCTGTTTCACAGAAAACAGCCTGTCTTCAGAGAACACCCCCCTTGTTTTCACTATTAGCCCAACCCACTAGAGACAGGTAGATTGAAGAAGGTCCATGTTATTCAACGTCCGGTGGTTTAATTGCTGAATATTAATTTTTATTTTGAGCGTTTCATTTAAGTTTCATTTGAGTCCTCCTCCTCTACATCCATGTCAAAGACATCGGCAGTGTGGCAGAATTTTTCCAAAATAGATGGCGGGAAAAAAGTCGAATGTAAAATTTGCAAACAACAGTTTGCATATCACAGCTCGACTACAAACATGGCGTATCATCTAAAAACGGTAATATTTCAATATTATAGCCTATTAATATCATATTAAACATATTTCAATATTTTAGTCTAATAATCGTTTATTCGTTTTATAACTGCAGGCGCACCCGCCCGCAACAACGGCAGGATCCCTCCGATACACCCAGACCAGCTGATGTTAAGCCTCTATCATCCAAACGCAAACATGATATCACAGAAGGAATTGTCAATTTTATTGCTCAGGATATGAGGCATTTTATTATTTTATTTTTGTATTTGTTCTGAGTGAGCCTTCCTTGTTATTGTTATGCACTTTATTTCGTTTCAGTTTATTGCTAAATAACGAACTTTTATGGTTCCCTTTTATTATTGTGCACATTTATTTCTATTTATTGGATTTGTTTTTTTGTTTTTTTTTGCCTAATGCGCAATTGCGCCGTGCCCACTGTTTGTAGGCTATTGTTTTGAGCCTTTGCTTTATTTTTGGTACATGATCTGGGATGTTTAATAAAGATAATTTTCCCTGAATTGTTGTTTAATTGCCTTCTTGTGCTGATATCAGTATATATTTTCGGTAATCATGTGCTATTATATTGCGCAGATGCACGTGCAAACTGTGCGACAAGGTTTACAGAGTTGACAATAAAAATGATTTTCCAACAACCAGCACACGTTACTGTCTTTCACATGAAGAAGGTGGAAAGGTTGCATTCTTTGACCTACTGAAGCTTAAACTAACCAAGATGTGAACTTGGATCACTGGATTTAACAGGAAACACACATGGTTCAGTCTCTAACAACTATATCTTGGATGTAAACACCGACTCAGGGAGAAGATTTTCCAACAATGCACAGAGAACACATGTAGACAAATGTCTGATGTTGCTTAAATTAAATTAAGGTGCCACCGAGATTTGAACTCGGATCACTGGATTCAGAGTCCAAAGTAGAGGTCGACCGATATATCGGTTGGCCGATGTATCGGGCCGATATTTGTCATTTTTTAATCTATCGGCATCGGCCGATATCTGTGTTTAGTAGCGCCGATTTATAGTCAGGCATGTCCGCGGGCAGCCCCGTGTTATTGGTACCGGCAGAACGCATGTGAAGGACCCCAACCCAAAACTTGTAATCCTGGGAGATAAGGTAAGGCTTAAATTCTGCTATTTCAAAGTTGTATGGTGGTAACATATTTACTAGGTTATATATGTTACAAGTAAACTATGAAGTGTTGCTTCACTTAGTGAAAGGAAAAAAAAAAAAAAAAAAAAAAAAAAAAAGCATTGAAGTGTGTTTGCAGTACTACTGTTTATTTTTTATGTAACATATTTTTATATTTTCCAAGTTAATTTATTTTTATATTTTCCAAGTTAATTTATTTTATTTATAAAATATTTATTTAATTTTTCTTTAAATGAATATTTCAGTTAACACTTGCGCCCAAACAAAACTGGTATGTATGACTCAAGGTTCAAGTCAGAGTTCAATAAATGTTAAAAAATGTTAAAACAAATTGTGTGCATCTACTTATTATTAGTGTGACGCTTTAGCATGCAAACTAATGGGAAAACTTTTAGATATCGGCCCTAAAAATCGGCCCAAAAAAATCGGCAGCCCATATCGGCTATCGGTTAACCCTGACCTCTAAGTATCGGCATCGGCATCGGTTATAGAAAAACCCATATCGGTCGACCTCTAGTCCAAAGTGCTGACCATTACACCATGGAACCATTTCAATAGAGAGTGATTGCATCTGTAATTTGTAGTTAAAGCTTAAATTAAGGTCCCACATAAATGTGAACATGGATCACTGGGTTTAACGTCCAGGGTGATAAACATTAAACCAGCCATTCAAAGAGCCAGATGTTATTATATATGTATGTAAGATATACATGAAAGAGTTTCTCTCAACAATGACAACTCTGACTGACTTCCAGCTTCCCTTCTGACCACGCTGACTTTACTAACTCAGTAAACTACTGCTTTAACAGAGGGTTTGAGAAACAGATAAGGCTGCAGGGGACAACACACACAATGGCCATGGCTGGTTAATGCTGCATTCACAAACCAGAAGAACAGGAAGAACAAGGTTCAGTGTCTAACATACACAGTATTTCTTAGGTGTAAACGCTGTCTCAGTTAATGAAGGAGAAGAGTGAGGATGGATCAAAAAAATGCCATGTAATATACAAACAGCTGTCTGTTGTTGCTTAAATTCAGGTCCCACCGAGACTTGAACTCGGATCACTGGATTCAAAGTCCAGAGTGCTGACCATTACACCATGGAACCTCTACAGAGCTTGTCAACTCACATTCCTGTTAAACACACACACACACACACACACACGCACACGCACACACACACACACACACACACACACACACACACACACACACTCAAACTAATATTTGGTTTTAAAGGCCCGGGGTTGAGTTGTTACATAGCTGTGGTGTTAAACACTTGTGCATTTACTTATGCAAGCCGTGTTAATGCCTGAATACTTCATTGGCCTTAAATTGAGTGAGTACTAGAGCCCGACCGATATATCGGCGGGCCGATATTATCGGCCGATATTAGGCATTTATCAAACTATTCGGTATCGGCAAAACCGCTGGACTGGGCATAGGGCATGGCGGGCATATGCCCGGTGGCCTGAAGCCTTTTATTTATTTTTTTATTCATGCCAAACTCGCGTCTAACGTAGCAGGCCACGTTAACTTCAATGCAGGCCACATTAACGTCAATTCAAGTTAATGCAAGTTAAACTGGCAGATCTGCCCCTTTATCATGATTGATTGAAGCCTGGGCCAATGAGGTGAGGGGCAGGCCAATTACGCCTACCCCTCCATCTCAGCCTCCGTTGGTGACTTGGTTGGTTAGCCACTGCTAGCAGGCAGATCGAAAACGGGCAATATGGACCCTAGTGGGAAGAAAAGAAAGGGTGGCGCTGAAAGAGCCAGGGACCAGAAAAAGCAGCCCTTCAGGCAGATGCTACGAAATGCCTAAAAATAGCTGATATGTTTGCTGCTCGTGGACATGGAGCCTCCACATCTGCAGCAGCAGCATCAACAGGTAGTGGAGGAGAAGATGCTCGACAGCAGGTGGACGAGGCGGCCATGACGGTAAGTCAAGGTTAACTTCAGCTATTAATTAATGAACAGCAAAATGTTTATAAATCAGACATCTATGTGTGAGAAAGAAATATTGATCTTCTGTCGAAGTTAAGTGCTGTCTAACCTTGTCACTCAGATATGAATTAATGTCGGACCGTCGGATATTATTTTGGTGCTGCTCACTGCCAGTCATGTAACCTAGCCTAGCAATGTAGGCTAGGCTAGGTTAAATGGTGTGCATGGCTAGCTACAACGCTGCCGCAGCCAGGTTGTTTATTTATTCTTTATTCGTTGTATTTGTGTGACTGTTGTGCCACCGCGGGGTTGCTTCTTTATTCTTTATTTTGTTTGTGTGACTGTCGTGCGTCGGCCTTACGAAATATGCTGTTTTGCACAGTCTTACTGAGCGATGGGGTGGACGGTCCCTTTCTATAGAACAGAACTAATGTATTTTCTCACTCCTCACTTCTGGGCACCTACGAGTGCAGTCACGTAACCTAGCATAGCAATGTAACCTGTGCAAATTGTGTGCATGGCTAGTTACAACGCTGCTGCCGCCAGGTTGTTTATTTATTCTTTATTCTTCATTGCATTTGTGTGACTGTCGCGGTGGCTGCCGCCAGGTTGTTTCTTTATTCTTCATTCTGTTTGTGTGACTGTCGTGCGTCTGCCTTACGAAGTAAAAGCTTGCTGTTTTGCACCGTCTGTGATGCGGTGGCGTCTGCTGGTGTGTGGTATGACGGCTTCCCTGTGTAGAATGTATTTTGTCATTCATCAAGAATCTGGGCGCCGACGAGTGCGGCAGAAAGTCTGATCAGCTCTGTGTTTGTATCTTTGATTCTCGTCAATTTTAGCCAACTTTTCAACTCCTTAATTTCCGTCGGGGTTAATAAAAGCACTACTCTGCTCTATTGTCCCAACTTGCTGACTGCTCGTGTGCTTTCCAAAGGTGTATCAGTTACAGAGGGAAGGGAAAGGGGAGTAATTACATAGACTGACATGTGTATAAAATTTTATAATAACTGCACGGGATTAAAAGTAATGTAGTTTTATCATTTTAAAATAAACATAAACTCTGCATAAGATACTTCATTTAAAGGTCGTGTATGGTGTTTGTGGTATGGTTATGGTGTTGTTGTTGTTGTAGTAGTAGGCTACTTCCAGGCTGCTGCCAGTTTCCAGAAGCTGCAAAACATACTGTACTTTCGTCAGATCAGTAAATAGTGGGCCCAGTTTATTACTTGGTAAATATTTATGAAAAGCTCAAATATAGTTTTAATGCCTACTTGGGCCACAATCCTAAATCCATTTATAATCATGAAACAAAATGTTTCAGTGTGCATGTGATTTTGTGCAATTTCATGGTATAAAATGTTATATTGGCCTCTGCTACTTTCTTTGGAAAAATGTGGGCCTTGAGGTTGTGACTGTGATAATGATAATGTTTGTTACTTCAGGTTGATTCACCATCCTTAGAGAAGGGGGCAAGTGAGGAGAGGGAGGAGTTGAGAGAGCCAGAAGAGCAGGAGAGTGAGTTGGTAGAACAAGTCAGAGAGAGAGAGACGGAAGAGCAGGAGAGTGAGACGGTTCGATGTACAGAGTTGGAGCAGAGAGATGCAGAAGAGCCACAGAGAGAGAGCCAAGGCATCAACTACTTTGCTCGCCCAGAGCCTGCCTTTTTACAGGCATTCTTAGATCACCACCCACAGCAGAACACCACCAGTGCAGTTGTTCAGAAGGTGTTTACTTGTAAGGATGGGACGAGCAGGAAGTGGGTCACATACTGCAAAGAACGTCATTCACTGTTCTGTTTTGTGTGTCTGGCATTTGCGAAGACAACTGATACCAGCCCATTTATTACTGGCATGACTGACTGGCGACATGTACATGTGCGCATTATGGAGCACGAGAAGAGCACTACACACCATACCTGTGCTGAGGCATTTTTCTTAAGATGCTCAAAAAGTGACATCAGCACCCTGTTCGCTGGAAGCCAGATATCAGCCCACAGGGAACAAGTCAAAAAGAGACGCCAAGTTTTGGAGCGTGTGGTTGATGTGGTGAAAGTGCTTGGCAAGAGAGGGCTGAGCTACAGGCATGTAGCCAATGAAGCCGCATACACCCTGGACGACCAAACAATAGACCATGGCAATTTCCTGGAGCTGTGCTGTTGCTGGGTAAATATGATATCTGCCTCAGAGAACACCTTAATGAGTGCATTGAGAAGAGCAAGGCACACCAGTCCAGTGGAAGAGGCAGAGGCTCCCTCATCACCCTACTTTCCAAAACCACTGTAGACTCAGTGATTGACGCTGTTGGGCACTTCATTCAACAAAGCATCGCCAGTGATGTCCGGGAAGCAGGGATGTTTTCTCTTCAGTTAGACACCACCCAGGACATAACAGGCCATGACCAGTGCTCCGTAATACTGAGATACGTCAATGAGGCTGTGCAGGAGAGGCTGGTGGCAGTGGTAAGGTGTGAAGCATCCACAGGACAGTCCTTTATTGATTTAATCTCAGGAGTTTTACAGCGCCTGAACCTGGACAAGGAGATGTGCATTGGGAATGCAACCGATGGGGCATCAAATATGCAGGGCCAATACAAAGGCTTCTCGGCTCTGATGACTGCACAGTCTCCAACACATGTGCATGTGTGGTGCTATGCACATGTGTTGAATCTCGTTCTCTCCGATACAACACAGGCTGTAATTGAAAGTGGCTCCCTCTTTGGTCTTATCAATGATATTGCTGTCTTCATCAGGGAGTCATATCAGAGGGTCAGTCTATGGGAGAAAACCAAGCAGGAGGAGACAAGACACAAGCGCCTCAGCCCAATTGGGGAGACACGATGGTGGGCAAAGCACGAGGCTCTGAAGAAAATCTTCGGGCATTTCGGGAAGCCAGAGGATGGTCTCTTCATCGATGCCGTCCTCACCCTGGAGGCCATCGAGAAGAAAGAAAAAGAAAAGCCAGCTGTACGTGCCAGAGCGCGAGGGTTTAAAGAGGGCCTTTTAAGACATGAGACTGTCTTGACTGCTCAGATATTTCTCAGGGTGTTTGAGCATACGACTCCTCTTTCAAAATACCTCCAGTCCAAGGGCATGGACATCCTCTCTGCCCACCGTATGGTGACTGCCACCCAAGAGGGCCTCAAAGGCATTGCGAGGGACTTCAGAAGTGTGAGGGCGGCCGCAGACTCATTTGTTAAATGGGCAAATGAGAAACTGGAGGAGAGGGAGGAAAACACAGATGTGGAGGTGGAGGCTGCACTGCCTGAGAAGAGGGCCAAAAAAGAAGACGCATGGCTGGAGAGATGGCAGACGATGAGGTCCCCATGGAGGCTGGCAAGTTGTACGAGGTTAAGGTGCACAACCCCATCCTGGACGTGGCTATAGAGGCAATACACAGGCGTTTCCTCACGCATGGCACCCTAATTGCTGACCTGGCTTGGCTGGACCCCAGGAGGTTTGATCAGATCAGAGCCATTACTCTTCAGGGCAATGCACTTAAAAACCTCAGCATGTGTCTCCTGAAATTCGACTCAAGGGCTACAGTGAATGAGCTACAGTCGGAACTGAAAAGTTTTGCCGCACAGTGGGACAGGCTGAAGGAGTCCCATGTGGATGAGTATAAGACAAGAACAGCAGAGGAAGCCTCAGCAGAATTTGAAGAAGATGGTGGCATAGTAACCAAAATCTGCAATTCCTGCAAAGATTGCCCACTCTGCTGCTATCAAGTACTTCGGAGATTCAACATGCTCTCAGATGCCTATCATCTCCTTGGGCTTGCGTACAAATACCTTCTGACCCTCTCCCTTACTCAGGTGGCCTGTGAGCGAAGCTTTTCAACACTGAAGTTCATTAAAAGCAGACTCAGAAGCAGCCTGTCCGCAAACAAGTTGGAGGCATTTATGCTGATGGCTACTGAAAAGGACATCCTCATGTCTCTTGATACAGATGTCATCATTGACAGGGTAGCCGAGAAGAGCGATCTGATGAAAAGGCTGCTTTTGTGATGAGGTAAAATAATACGCTGACTTGAAACACTCATAGTGGATCAGATTAAGTTAAACTCTGTCCTTGCACAAAGTACATTGCAGAGAAAATGTAAAGCAGTATCTACCTTTAGTGCACATGAGACCTTATATTAGAATCACTGTCATTTAGAATTAAAACATTAGATCTGAATACGCATTTACTGTGTCACAGTCTTAGAACGTTTTTGTAGAGTTGAAATGCACTACTATGATCACCTGTGTTATTTTTCTCACATTTCTATCTTTCTTTTGTCTTTTCATCTTTTTTAAGGTTCCCATGCTTAAGGAGTGCTGGGTGTTGCTGCTGAGAAGAGGCAGATGGGATAGCATCAGCATCTCTCCCACTTGTTGGATTGTGTGTGTGTGTGTGTGTGTGTGTGTGTGTGTGTGTGTGTGTGTGTGTGTGTGTGTGTGTGTGTGTGTGTGTGTGTGTGTGTGTCTGGTCCATTTGAAAGCTCTCATTGGTTTGCATGCTGCATGTAAGTTACCCATTCCTTTTCGTTTTAATGTTTGTTTTATTGATATTCATATTCTTAATATACAGTATAATTGTGTATTTATTTACTTTATTTTTTCTATTTATTTTGTACAGTTAAGTGATTTGTTAAGTTAAGCAATTTATTTTATTTTGTACAGTTAAGTAATTATTGACTCATTGTAAATATAAGTGTTTAACTTCAATTGTTATGTGTGTCATCACTTTTTATTTTATATTCAAAATTAAATGGATGAAAATCCTATTCTTTCCAAGTCCTGGCATAATTTCACACACCTAACATTTTATTTTGTATTGACAGTTGATTAGCAACACAAATTGGTAATAAGAGAAATCCTTGCTGTTACTTGTAGCTTGTAGTGAGATAAACATCTTGTGGCCTTTTTGTGTATTGCAATTTTAGGTCAGCCTTTGCATCCAGTCATTGGTACAGTCATCCAGTCATTTCTTGCTTTAATAATGCATTGTATCACACAAGTAATGATATATTATTCATAGTTTAGCCTACAGTATTACATTTATTATAATTATATTAACTAAAATGAATTAATTAATATTTTTTAATATAATTCCTTTACTTAAATTTAAGTAACAAGGTTGAAAGAAATGACATGTCTAAAAAGTAATGTGACCTACGGTCAATAGATCATACTTTTGATAAGCCTAACAGTATTTTGGGAGAACTTTTCATAATGCTTCTCATAGTGTTAAAATGTTTGTGTCTCCTAGTGCACATTGATCGTTTAAGGCAGTGATTCCCAACAAGGGGTATATGGTACATATACCACCTGAGGTGCGCAAGCAAACTGCAGGGGGTATGTGGATAAATTAACGAATGTGTGCAGCATAGTCATTGCATGAGTGAAGGGGTACTCATGGTGTGACAAAAAGGCTTAAGGGGTACGCATGTCAAAAGCAGTTGGGGAAAAAACCCACGCTGTCACACAGCGCGCTTACATTTTTCCCCGTCAATACCTGGTGGTGGCCTGCTCTTGGTTAAAAATGCCCGGCCTGAAAAATTTCCCCAGTCCAGCCGAGACGTATCATCTCTCCCCGGCCCGTTATTTGGAAAACTGTTTTTTTTTTTAAACGTCTTTCTTGCGCGGTCGCGCATGCGCGCGCGCTTTACCACACACACGTAACGCTGCTCTATTCCTCTTATAACATGTATTAGTCCAAATTAATTCGTCAAAAAGGAGACTAAATTTAGCAAACTAAACAGTGAGTAAACCTACTTTATGTAAAATGCTGCTTCAGACTCTTTTGCTCTGTGAAAATACTTACTGTGTCCAAGTATGCATTTTCACAGATGCACAGATGTGAAAATGTATGTACATTTAAAATAATTTCTAGATCTTGACAAGTTGTTTTAATTATTATTAACTGTAAGAGAAAGTTACCCTGATATTATTGTTCAGTTCCAAGTACATGATGATGATGATAATAATATCATCATCGATTTTCTTTTAATTATTACTGTCAATAATAATAATAGTAGTAGTAATAGTTGTGTCTGTAGCAGCAATAATTTTGTTTTTATGTCTCACCTGGCTTGTTTATTTATATTTTGACAGATGGCAAATCGTGGCCGAAGTCAAGTATGGGAGTATTTCACAAAAGGCCCATCAAATACAATCACATGCAACATCTGTACAGCCTCTGTGAGCCAGGGATCTGGCAGCCTCAAATTTAAAAATACATCCAACTTGTGGGCACACCTTAAATCAAAACACCAAGACATCTACCAAAAAGATGCACAGCCTCAAGTTCAACTTCCAACCACAACATTGACACAGCCAACCCTAAAACAAGTGTTGGAGAAAACCATAAAATGGACTCCAAATGATCCAAGAACTGAAGAAATGGACAAACTCCTGATGGAGATGATAGCCACTGACATCCTGCCTTTTTCAGTTGTTGAGGGTGCAGGGTTTAAAAGGGTTATGGCCAAGGCAGAGCCCAGATACCCATTAAAAACAGAGAAATTTTTCCGTGCAAAGAAGATGGACGAGATGTATACAGGAGTCGTCAGCAAAATACAGAAACTGCTGTCAGTTGAAAATGCAGGAAAGAGCATTTCCTTTACCACTGACTGTTGGTCAGGTTCAAACGAAGCACTCATGAGCTTGACTGCTCATTTCATTGACAAGAATTGGAAAAAGGTCCAACTTGTCTTGAATGTTAAATCCTTGACACAGTCCCACACAGGACAGTACATTGGAGAGACATTTCTGTCCATGCTTCAGGAATGGGAAATTGATGTGGAGCGGGTCATGCTTGTGCTCAGGGACAGTGGGGCAAATATTCTCGATTCGGCAACAAACGGAGAGGACGCTGGCGCTGTCTGTTCGCCGCTTCTCCAAGCAATTTTTGGGCCAATTTTGGCCAATTTTACTTTAAAAAGTGATTTTTTGTGGACATATAATCTCTACTTGGTTCCCTGCAAGCTACATCAGCGACGAAAAGCAAGCTTATGGACTGTCTTTAGTTGTTCCAGTGTTATTGTGAAGAGCCGTGTAGCTCACTTGCTATTTTGGCGTCCCTAGTAACGGCTAAAAACAACGGCTAAAAACAAGTAGCCGATGTGACATTTTCCTGGTCACTGCTGGCGTTTTTTTCGGTGATCCTGGTGAGGAATATGCCCTGGTCAACCTGCTAAGCTGTCTCTACTGTCTCGTGGATTTTCTGCACTGCCTCCCAGCTCTTCCCCAGATGCGTCGGGTCCGTACCTAGCTGCTAACAGGCAAACATCACTCAACATCAGGTTCGATGTTGACGTACTTCGCCCCACAGCTGCTGAAGTACAACAATCGCTCCATCCCACCCTGTATTTCCACCATTAAGCAGCTAGGACTATTGCGTAGACCTCGATATATCCACAGAGGCTCAGGGAGAAACTTTATTTATGGTCAGCCTGCCGGCTTCATCACATCCATTAGGTCCGCTGAGACGGCTGAGGGCAAAAGACGCAACATCGCGAGATCCCCGCACTCCCGGCTGGATAGATTTCATGGAGTGGATTCCAACCTGCGCGGAGTGGATTTTAAGGCTCTGCGACCTGTACAGAGAATAACTCCACAGTCACTGGTTAAATTTGAACTTTTCAACACTCAATCTTTGAATAATAAATCCAGCTTGATTGAAGAGCATATCAGGGAAAAAGGACTTGACTTCATGTGTCTAACAGAAACCTGGCACCAGCCAGAGGTTTACTCTGCCCTAAACGAAGCCTGTCCCCCAGGCTACAGTTACTTGGAGGCAGCCCGCAGAACTGGACGCGGTGGTGGCCTAGCTGTCATCCACAAACAGGACCTGGAGTTGTCCCCCATGGTGCTGCCTACAACTTCCTCCTGTGAATGTCTTGCATTCACATGCAAGCCCCCCCATCCCATGACTGTTCTACTCATATACAGGCCCCCAAAACCCAACTCTGCTTTCATCCCGGAAATGTCTGATCTCCTCACAACACTCTGTACTACCTCTGCCAATACCATCATTCTGGGTGATTTAAATATTCATGTTGACACCCTCATGCCAGCCCGCTGCTGATTTTCTTCAGCTGCTAGACTCCCTCAACCTACAACAACATGTTGATGCCCCCACACACTCCAGAGGACACACAATTGACCTGGTCATCTCAAACTCCGCCCCCATCAGCAACCTACAGGTCTATGATCTTGGCGTCTCGGATCACAGAGTTGTGTCAATGGAGCTCCCTTTTCCTTCCTCCCACACCAAACCAAAGCGGCAGATCCACTTCAGGAATGTGAAAAATATCAACATGGATGCCCTGGCCCTGGACCTTCAACATCTCTCCTCTGGCTCAACTGACTCCCTCTCTGTTGCTGACTCAGTGGACTTATACAACCAGTCCCTGAGCAGTCTCCTGGATCTCCACGCCCCCTTAACATCGAGGTCAGTCTCCTTCTTGCGCTCCGCACCCTGGTACACCAGTGAACTACGTACAATGAAGGCTGCTGGGCGTGTCCTTGAGCGGCGACTCAAGGCCTCTGGTCTGACCGTTTACAAACAGGCATACAGGGAACACAGGAGGGCATATGCTGAAGCCCTGAATAATGCACGGTCCAGGTTCTATTCCACAATAATCAACAATAGCCCTGGTAACTCCAAACAGCTCTTTTCAACTATCAATCACCTTCTCAAACCCCCTTTACCATCCCAATCTGATGTCACCACGGAGAGGTGCAACATGCACATCAACTTTTTTAAACAAAAAGTGAATAACATCCGCTCACAGCTCTCCACCACTACTGCCCTGCCCCTTCCAACTGCTGACCCACCGATTGACTCTGTCCAGACCCTCTGCTCCTTCTCCAGCATCACAAAGGAAGAGGTGGAGGACGTCATCAGGAAAATGAAGCCATCCACCTGTGCACTAGACCCCTTCCCTACAGCTCTGCTGAAGGCCAACATCTCTGCTGTCTCTCCACTCATCACCAATATCATTAACCACTCCCTCCTGGCCGGCCATATCCCATCTGCATTAAAAACTGCTGTCATCAGACCAACATTAAAAAAACCTACCCTTGATCCAGAAGTCCTCTCCAACTACAGGCCCATCTCAAATCTCCCATTTCTGTCAAAAGTTCTGGAAAAAACAGTTGCAGCACAACTCCAGGATCACCTCATACAACATCACTTGTTTGAAAAATTCCAGTCTGGTTTCCGCAATGGCCACAGTACAGAAACAGCCTTGGTCAGGGTCACAAATGACCTCCTGATGGCAGCAGACACCGGCTCCCCATCTCTCCTCATCCTCCTGGACTTAACAGCTGCTTTTGATACGGTTGACCACAATATTCTCCTTCACCGCCTGCAATACACCATTGGACTATCAGGAAATGTAAAGAACTGGTTCACCTCGTACCTCACTGACAGAACTGAGCACGTTGCCCTGGGCAAAGCAAAATCACACACCAACAACGTCACCTGCGGTGTCCCCCAGGGCTCGGTGTTGGGCCCCACACTGTTCTCACTGTACATGCTCCCCTGGGTAGTGTCATTAGCAGGCATGGCTTATCTTACCACTGCTATGCTGATGATACACAGCTCTACATCAGGACAACCCCCACTTCTTCTGCCCCTCTGCCAACATCCACACTGACCACCTGCCTGGAGGAGATAGAGGCATGGATGAAGCTCAACTTCCTACAACTTAACAGCCATAAAACGGAAGCCATCCTTGTTGGCACGCCACATCAGCTCCGCTCCCCCACCATCACCAATATCACCTTCTCTGGCCAAAACATCCCCCTTTCCACATCCGTCACCAACCTCGGTGTTAAAATGGACCCACAACTTAATTTTGACACCCACATCAAACACCTCTGTAAGACAGCTTTATACCACCTCAGGAACATCGCCAAACTCCGCCAATCACTCACCCTGGCTGATGCAGAGAAGCTCGTCCATGCCTTTGTCTCCTCCAGGTTGGACTACTGCAATGCACTCCTCATTGGGATCCCTGGCAAGAGCATCCAGAGGCTCCAATACATTCAAAACAGTGCTGCCAGGGTCCTGATGAGGGTGCGCAAGCATGACCACATCACCCCCATCCTGAAATTACTGCACTGGCTCCCTGTCCCACTCAGAATTGAGTACAAGGTCTCCCTCCTCACCCACCAGTGCCTTCACGGACTTGCCCCCTCTACCTTCAGGAACTCCTCACCCCCCCGAAAACCTCACGTACACTCCGTTCAGGATCCACTCACACCCTCCAAACCCGACATACGAAGCTGTGCACCATGGGTGATCAGGCCTTTTCTGCTGCTGCCCCTAGACTATGGAACGCCCTCCCTGACCACCTGAGGGCTCCACAGACTACAGCTCTTTTTAAACGGAACCTCAAAACCCATCTCTTTAAAAGAGCATTTAGCTAAACTTTCTTTGAGGTTCCCCCTTTTAATAGTTTTTTGTTATTTTTTTCTCTGTAGCACTTTGAGATTCTTGAATATAAAGTGCATTATAAATAAAATGTATTATTATTATTATTATTATTATTATTATTATTATTATTATTATATGGTGAAAGGCATGCGCCTTGTTGAGATGCCAGACCTGAGCTGCAGTGCTCACATACTGCACCTGGTTATAAATGATGGCCTCAGTTCCCAGAGAGTGGTGGTGGACATTCTGGCAAAGCTCAAGAAAATTGCTACACACTTCCACCACTCTGTTACGGCAGTACAACGCCTGTCTAAAATTCAGGAGGAGCTAGGTGTCCCACAGCATTCTATCATACAGGCAATACAGACAAGGTGGAACTCTACACTACACATGTTGGTGAGGATGCTCGAACAAAAAAGAGCCATCACTGCATATGCTAGCGACCATGGACATTTCTCATGTCTGTCAGCAGAGGAATGGTCCATTGCATCGAACCTGGCAGAGACCCTTGGACCACTGGAGGAGGTGACACTGGAATTCAGTAGAGCAGACTCATCCACATCCTGCATTCTACCATGCACAGTAGTGTTGCACCGTTTACTGGAGTCAGAGGGACCAACCACCAGGGGTATTCAAACCATGAGAAAAACCATGCTGAATAGCTTGCAGAAAAGGTTTTCAAAAGTGAAGGACTCTAAAGAGGTGGTGCTTGCCTGTGTCCTTGACCCACGATACAAAGAGCGTCCTTTGGTACCAGAAATGCTGACAAAAGTGAAAACCTGGTTGGAAGAGGCTATGGAGACCAGTCCACCAGATTCTGCCACTGAAACTCCATCTGAGGAGAGCGACCCCAAAAGGCTGAGAACAGAGGACCAAGTACCCAGTCTCTTAGACTCACTTTACAACACTGTGCTCCTTCCTTCAACCGGTGAGGCAGTGGAACCAGAGGGGATAATCGAAGAGCTTCAACGGTACCTCAGAGAGCCTGTCATTGACAGAAAGAGTGGAAATCCATACGATTGGTGGAAACACAACACCAACCGTTTCACCAGACTGTCAGCCTTAGCAAGGCAGTACCTCTCCTGTCCACCCTCCTCTGTGGCGAGCGAAAGAGTGTTCAGCACCATAGGGAATATTTATGAGGATAGGCGAAGCTCTTTGAAAGGAGAGAATGCAGAGAAACTTTGCTTCTTGTACTACAACCTGCCTCTGCTGGACTGGAGCTATTGAGGACTGACTGTTTTCAGTTCAGTTTATATTTGCCTTTTTTATTTATCAGAAGTTATTGAACTTAACAGAATATTTTTTTCCAGTCTTGTTCAAAGTTATATTTAAGAAGCTTACCAAGTCTATTGATACTTGTTATTGTGTTTTTGTTCTAAGCACTTTATTCATCAGAACTTTAATATATTTTGATGTTCTTTTCTGTTGTGCCAATAAAACAATAAAATAAAGTTTATTTTTAACTGCATTACCTTATTATTTTAGTGAGGACTCATAAATAACTACAAATAACCAATGTTAGGGTAATTTTTTTTTTTTTTTATTTTTTATATCGGCCGATATATCGGCATATCGGCTTTTTAAATCACAAAATATTCGTATCGGTATCGGCCTTAAAAGTCCTATATCGGTCGGGCTCTAGTGAGTACATCTGTAAGCTTTCATAAATAAAAGAACAGCGACGATAAATAATTCGGACAAATGTTCATTTAGTATTTTACTGTGGGCTTCATTGATTCTATTATTGCATATTATCAAAGGCAGTAACATGATTGCAACTGAATTTTGCCCCATGTTTATTTCAACACATTGAAATTCAGTTGCAAAGAAATAGGCAGCCGCATTTGGCCATATATCATGTGTGTTTATGTGTGTGTGGTTTTCAGCTCGCTCTTGACTGGTACTTTATAACCACTTTATATATCCTTTATAACGTTTCCTTTGTTTTGGATAACACCTGTTGGTGGATTCCATTCAATTAACCTTCTAATCCCTGAAGCGTCCCCTCGCATGCAACGGGGCTGCAGGTTATCTCTCATTATATTCTATTAGTATAAAGAATCGAAATATTGAGAGAAAAAAAAAAAAAAATGACCGTTTTGAATTGGGCTTTGTTTAGATTAAATTCTTAGTATTCATTTTTGATATCAAAAGAAACAATCGAGACAATAAAAACACATCAATGTCATTTTGCTGCTCTCAAGACCAACTAGCTTAACCAGATCATGACACTTTTAACTTTGCTGTTGATGACATTTAAAGGGTAACAAATTCTCAACCCACTTTTTCAGCTGAAAACCAATTTATATGGGTATTCTTGTAGTGCTGTTGGTGGATTCAGATCCAAATCTTGACATTTCAATGTGAGGTAGTACAAACGGAAATCAGAACTGCCTACAGGTTCTGCATTTATATGCAGATATCTGTTCATAGAGATAACTTTGTTGCTGGCCTGGAAATCATCACTCCATATAATCAAAATCTTTCCTTAAGCACAGCAGCTAACGGGTACAGCTGCAAGAGAAAGGAGATTCCTGCACCTGCTTTTCAGAAATATGCAACATGTAAGCACAAAACTATAATAATGAACTGACATAAGAAGGCACTTCTTATGTCAGTTGAAATTAGTAGTACCCTATTCCCAAACTAAATTCAAACAGGCCGCTTTGATCACTGCGTTACCCACACAGATCATTCCATACATGTAGTGAGGATGGAGACTCGGCTGAAGCTGCATGTGCTGCTTTCTTTTAGACATTTTAGTTTGAGAAAGATGGGTGATTTACTATAAATTTGGCTGCCAAGTTCATTAAATACTGATGTAGCTGCATGTACACTGAGGAAAGGTAAAGATTACTGATGTGTGTTGGAGAGAATGATGTTTTGGCGTCTGGGTGGTATGCTTTTGTTCCTTTTCCGATCAGCTTGTAAGTACAGTTAATGACGAACCTGCTCTTCATTAGTTTCTGAAAAACAATTGTGTCACATCTGAAAATTCAAGGCACATAATTCATATTCAGATTTCTAGCAGCAGAAGTTTCCAGCAGCAGCAGCACACACACACACACACACACACACACACACACACACACACACACACACACACACACACACACACACAAATAAGCAGTGAATAAGAAGAGGGAGAAAATGTGTGTGTGTGTGTGTGTGAGAAAGTGAGAGACTGCGAGGCAGAGACGGGGCGAGACAAAATGAGAAAGGGGATAAAAGGAGGGATAGTATGATAGGCAGAGAAGAAATGGAGTAATAAAAACGAGATGGAGACGGAGCAAAGGGAGGGAGGGAGTGAGGGAGGGAAAATGAGAAAGCGGGGAGGAGATGGAGAGAGAGAAAGAGAGCAGGTGGCCGGCGAAACACCAAACCCGCCATGAAATATTCAATCTTTACAGTACGCAGAGCTAAGAGGGACTGCTGTCTCGGCATCACAATTCACACACACACACACACACACACACACATTATGTTAAAAAATGGTATGTAAAAGGCAGCGGCTGTATTAGTTGGTGAGGTTATTCTATCAAACATGCCTTCTTTATTCCTAATTCTCACTCTCCTGTATTTTATATTCATAATCAGCAAGAATGAGCCCAGCCAATTAATAATCACAACAAGCACAAATAAGCTAATAATAGGCATATTCATAAGGAACGAGGTGCCTTAGAACCTTTTTCTGGGGAAATAAATGACTATGTATACTGCCCTGTACATTTATGCAATTAGTAGCCAATGACTATAGTATATGTAGCTCCTTTTCTGCTGACAAGGGAAATTTAAGAAAATATAGTTGTTGCTATATAACCATTTGTACTATAAAATAAGCTGTTATGATTATACAAACACATATTATATATAATATAAATGATCTCATTCCAATGAATCTAATGCTGTGTTTACAGCTTGTTGCACTGCCCCCAAGTGGCTAGAAAAAAACTGTTTTAAGCAACAAGTGTTGTGTAAGGTACAGGAACACTTTTTGGATTTTGAATTGTTTTAAAATAATACGTCAGGTATTCCCCAATGTGGGACAAGAAGAAATGATGAAAAACACAGCCCATAACATCTGATGCACTTACATTTTAGGGCTACTGTTTATCTTTTTCAAATATCTGGCGTGCTGGAGCACGGAGCCAAAACAACAGCAAAACAAAAAGAATGTGTCACAGTCCTACTACTTCCAGACTTCCCTGTATGACTAGGATCATGTCTCAAGTGTAAAAACGAAAAGCCACAGCAGCTCTGAAGCCAAGCGGGGACTCATCCTAAATGCTGCTAAAGTCTGTCAGCTCTCTGTGTAAAAAATGACTTATTTCTCTGTTTGAATTTGGTTTGTTGTGGCAGACTGTGAGGGGCCAAATCTTGCCACAAAAAATTTACCACTTTTGTGCAGAATTTATCGAATAAAATGTCAATTTCCATATGTCATTTCCGCAGAAATATTTGCGACAATAAATAGTCAGTCAGTCAACGTTTAGGCCGTACAATAACAAAGAAAAGAAGTGTAAATTAAAAGGACTCTGTCCTAATGTCGGAAACGAAACAGATAGTAACACTGACCGGAGGCAGCCTGTGGCGTTGCGGAGGACCTGGGAGGAGTGTAGGTGCAGCTTGCGGTCCTCCTGTGTATGTGGGGACGTGTCCCAGCCTGAGTGGGGGATGATCACGCCGTTGGTCAGCACAGCGAGGGCATCCTGGATGATGGGCATCTTCAGGGCGTCGCATGACGATAGGTTCCAAAGAACACCTGAGGAGGATAATAATAATAATAATTAAGCCTTTATTAGTCCCACAATGGGGAAATTATTTCTCTGCATTTAACCCATCCCGGAGGAGCAGTGGGCTGCAATGAAGCGCCCGGGGAGCAACTTGGGGTTAAGTGTCTTGCTCAAGGACACCTCGGCATGTTGCCAGTAGAGGGGTTTGAACCACCAACCTTGTGGTTACGGGACAAGCGCTCTACCTCATGTGCCACAGCCGCCCATCCTGGCAGCAGAGACAGGATGTGAAAATCAATCCAGAGGAAAAGGGAAGACATAAAAATGGAGGAGGCACACAGGAGGTGAGACAGACACCTCCAAAAAAACACTGAAATATTTAGTGGGTTTTTAGAGAGCAGCTTGGTCCAAACGCAGCAGCACCGACAGCTACTGAAGTCGAACACGTGTTCTCGGAACTAGCACAAAGTGCCTTTTTTCATGGAAGACATTTTGACAGATGTTACAGTGGGAAAAAAACACTTTGAAGTAATAAAATGAATGATAACTGAATTTTTTGAAATGTTTTTTTAGTAACACCTGGGTCCGTCCCAAAAATCCACACTAACATGCTATTTAGTACCCGAAATCAGTGTGAGATTTTTGAAACCTTGGTATGGAATCAATAGTATGCAAAATGCACTATTATTAAATTATTGCGGAAGGAATATTACAGAAGGCTTATGCTGTGTTCACACCAAAAGCGTTGCGAATTTTTAAGGATCTTACAAATCATCGTTTGGTCACGTGAGGTTGGCAAGGGTTACCATAGTTATCTTAGCTCCACCGGCAAGGAGTCTTTCAGGAAGTGAGGTGGTTATTAAACTCACTGCGTTTGAAAAGATTCATATCACTGCTTATACACACAAAAGTATGTCGAAGGGTACACATATATAGATAGGTTGTCCTAAAAGACAAGGTGATCATAGTCTCAGGCAAATCAATTTTTCACAGTCCGAACTGTAAAAATGATCAATGAATCAGTGAATGAAGACAATGACATAGTCCACCTCTTGCAGTGACAGAACCCAATTGTTATATTTACACTATAATGTTTTAAGAGGCCATTTTAAAAGACAATGAATGCAGGCCAGGGATTCAATCATTTTGCAAAGGACTATTTAAATCTCTGAATACTGTGCGAATCACAAAGACATCGCAGATCACATCATAACAATAACACTTGCACTGCTTTGGTCTGGCTCATTACCATCAGGAGATACTGGACTGGACTAATCATTCAAATGCACTGTATAAAAAGGGTCAGAGCAGACTCTATCTGCTGAGGAGACTGAGGTCTTTTGGAGTGCAGGGAGCACTCCTGAAGACCTTTTTCAACTCTGTGGTGGCATCAGCCATCTTTTATGCAGTGGTCTGCTGGAGCAGCAGCATCTCAGCAGCAGACAAGAAGAGACTGAACAAGCTTGTCAGGAAGGCCAGCAGTGTGCTGGGGTGTCCACTGGATACGGTGGAGGTGGTGGGAGACAGGAGGATGATGGCCAAGCTGTCATCCCTGATGAACAACACCTCTCACCCCATGCAGGACACTCTGGCAGCTCTGTGCAGCTCCTTTAGCCACAGGCTGCTTCACCCCCGGTGTGTGAAGGAGAGGTACCGCAGGTCCTTCCTTCCTGCTGCTGTCAGGCTGCACAACCAGCTCTGCTCCCAGCAGACCACATGACAATAATAACATGACAATAAAAACCTGTGCAATACATTACACATTACACTTGTGCAATAATAGTTAAAAAAGTTAAAAATAGTTAAAATAGTTGTTGTTTTTTCTCTGTCTGTAAATATAATATTTCAGTTATTGTTGTTTTTTCTACTGTTTTTTTTATTGCTTATTTATAATATTTTTATTTTATTTTTCATTTTTTATTTTTTGCTTGTCTTCTTCTACTATGTCTCTTGTGTGCACTTTACTCTACGCTGTTGTAAGTCTGCAAATTTCCCCGCTGCGGGACTAATAAAGGATTATCTTATCTTATCTTATCTTATCTTATCTTATACTTATTGTTAACATAACCCGTGTGAAAGGAGGCGTTTCATGTCCCTGTCGGCTCGGCGTAGATACGGTGAATGAATTGTGCCATACATGAACCTTCGTTACTTCAATCATTAGCTAGCGTTCGTTACACTGACAAACCCTGTTACACATTTCGCCGTCGATAACACTCACTAGGTCAGGTGACGTTCATTTGCAGTTCCCATCTAAAACACGACACTTAAATTCCAAAAGACAACATCAGCTAGCCGTTAACGTTTGCCGCAATAACGACACAAGGTCGCTACATGTATATATGTGAGTCAGCGGTAATATTAGCATGCAGTAAGCGACTGAAAAGTACTTAATCACTTATATATAAAGCTTACCTCGCACCGCTGTGATCACCAGACCAGTCCACAATCAAAGCAGGGTGTCTCCACGGCAACGCCTTTGATAAAGCGGTGGCTCTGTGACGTCACAGTGACATCACCGCCGAAGTTTATATAAATAAGTGGATTTCTCAACTGTCCTCAGTTCAACTAGTTCGTTGCAGAGAGAAGGACTACTACATATTTCGCATGATTTAATTATTTCTGACGGACTATCACAATGGATACAGAGAGTCACCCACCATAACACCATGACTTTGGTAAAAATACAAACTGAATTAGGCAGGGTAAAGAGAAACGAGAAATGGCTGATGGACCAAAACATGTCTCTGAAAAGACAGCTAGCCAACCTTGACAATGCAGAGAGTGACTTCAAAAAAGAACAGGTCGAGGTCGCCAAGTTAAAAAAAAAGGGAC
The DNA here is from genome assembly GCF_027596085.1 of Anoplopoma fimbria. Taxonomy (NCBI): domain Eukaryota; kingdom Metazoa; phylum Chordata; class Actinopteri; order Perciformes; family Anoplopomatidae; genus Anoplopoma; species Anoplopoma fimbria. The sequence goes on along the minus strand of NW_026553063.1, from coordinate 15,560 downwards.
ACTGAACAGTACCTTCATGTAACCCAGTTAAGGAAGGAGTTACAGAAGGTTAAAGCTGCATTTAAGAAGCACCAGGAAGAGAGGATTATCGAGAAGCAGGAATTGGAAATGAAAATCGCGGTTCTCTCAAAGGAGTCTGTGAATATTCAGAACATGTTCGTCATCGAAAAAACGATCAGGCTGCAGAAGGAAAACGCATTACAAAAGTATAGCGACACACAAATACAGAACAAGGATTTGCTCATGCAAACTGTTACATTAAATCATCAGATGCAAGAGTTGGCAGGGTACAAGGCCCATGCCGTTAAAAAAATTGAAGAACAGAGCCTTAGGATAAACAAAATTGAGGCAGAACATCGGGCTTTGAATGTCAATTTAAACGAAATGAAAGACAAAGCCAAAAAATACAAAGCACTGGTGGATTACCTGAACCCAATAGAAGACAGACTTAAGGTAGTAAAACAAGAAAATGAGAAACAAAAGAAAGAAATAAAAAAAAGAAATAGACAAGACGACGATTACAAGATACAAATACATCAGTTGGCTATGGAGACCAAGATGCTAAAATATAAAATTGCAAATATTACAATTTCGTATAAGGATCTGGAATGCGAGATTGACGAAACTAAACAAAGTAAGGTGAACGTGATGATTGAATTAGATAATCAGAAGAAAGAGGCAGTGAAGCAGCGTCACATCATTGCCAAGATGGAGGATCAACTGAACAGCTTTAATGATCTGAAATTAAAACGCCATACTAAGGAGAGAGATCTCATGAAGAAATGTTTGTCCAAAGACGAGGAATTAATTTATGTCAGGAATTTGATATGTGAATCAGAGGGCAAGCAAAGACTGCTGACCATCGAGATTGAGGGCATTAAGGCTGAGAGAAACCTCGCCATACAAAACTTGTTCAAGGCTCAGGTGGAACTCGGTCTGAGCAACGCTCAAATTGTGAAACTGCAGGAGGAGATCAGAACCTTGACTTGTGAGGCCAATGAGAAGGACACAGTAGTGGCCAAGGGTACCCTGGATTATCGTTCTGTCAAAAAACAGCTGCAAAACGTCAAGCTGCAGCTGGCCGAAACAAAGAACATGTATGAGGAATTGAAAAAATCCCAGGCCCACTTGCTGGGGACCATCAAATTGGCTGAGGTCGTGGCTGAGAAGGAACAGTTGGAAAAAGAGGTGGTGCACTGCGTCGGAGTGGTCGAGCACCATCAAATGCGGTTTAACCAACAGGAAGCCATAAAAGTCTCGCTGGAAACATCAATTAAGGACTATGAAAATGAGGTCAGGTTTCTCCGGGCGGAGAACATAAAGTTTAGGAATCAGTGTGGCCTCCAGCACACAAAACTGTTTCGTAAGGTTGCCCTCTCACGCCGAGAGAAAAGGGTTAAGAGAAAGAATCTGCAATGCAATATGAGGTTCTTTTGGAAAACTCAAGACTCGCTTCTGGAGAAAAGGAATGCCGAGATCGAGAAGTTGAGGCGGATGTTGGCACGGCGACCGGATGACGCCATACAGAAGTTCCAGCAGTGTCAGTGGGAGAACAGACACCTGAGCAAAGAGTTGCAGGCAGCACAAGGACACCTCATGGCGTACCAAGCAGAGTACAAGAGCGAAAGAGGAGAACAAGGAACTAACGTATGCCCTCAGGAAGTTCAAGTTGGAGTGTGGGGACAAGCGCACCCATTTGCCCCCTATTCCCAAAAAACCCCAGCCCCCCACTGAGGACAAATCCAAGAAAGAGTGCAGGCCTTTGTCAAGACGCACTCGCTTCCTGCTCAAAGAAAAGTCTGAGCATCAGTCTGAGGAGAATCCAATGTTCGGCCCCCTTCCACCCATCTGCAAAGTACCGTGTCGTGTAGGTAAACTAAGGCCCCTTCTTGCCCCAGCCCCATCCCCACAGCCTTAAATTGGCCATTACCAAACAACATCAGGTGACTCAGTTGGGTCCTGGGCTCAGATTAATGAGCCTGATCGAGTTTGCATGTTCTCCCATTTTCTTTTCAGGTTTACTCCGGGTGCTCCGGTTTCCTCCCACAGACTTAAGACCTGCAGGTTCGGTAAAGGGTTTACTCCGGGTGCTCCGGTTTCCTCCCACAGACTTAAGACCTGCAGGTTTGGTAAAGGGTTTACTCCGGGTGCTCCGGTTTCTTCCCAAAGCCTTAAAAATGCAGGTTCGGTAACGGGTTTACTCCGGGTGCTCCGGTTTCCTCCCAAAGCCTTAAAAAAAATGCAGGTTCAGTAACGGGTTTACTCCGGGTGCTCCGGTTTCCTCCCAAAGCCTTAAAAAAATGCAGGTTCAGTAACGGGTTTACTCCGGGTGCTCCGGTTTCCTCCCAAAGCCTTAAAAAAAATGCAGGTTCAGTAACGGGTTTACTCCGGGTGCTCCGGTTTCCTCCCAAAGCCTTAAAAAACTTGCAGGGTCGGTAACGGTGCAACTTTGGCTCAGGAGACACAGCGGGTCGTCCACTAACCGGGCAGTTGGTGGTTCGATCCCCTGCGTCTCCTGTTCACATATCAGTGTCCTTAGGTGAGACACTGAACCAAAAAAATTAAAATAAAAATTGAAAAAATAATCTATTGAAAAGTTGTAATGTTTTATAATGTACTATATTACATCATACAATTGGTCAGATATTTGCTAATAATGCACAAGGTGATCCCATGGAGCGCCTGTCAATTTCCACCAAGCAACGAACAAATGAATGTACCATCCATTGCAGACAGAAATTTATGAGACGAAATAAAGGCACCAGAGCTAAAATGTATGAGGTCTGTATAATGGAATTATTTACCCACTCAACATTCAGACTGTAAATTTCATTCACATTGTAGTAAATAAGGGTTATTGCTATGTATACACTAGCATAATTAATATGTTCTGTAGTTGTGTAGGAAGGAATGGACAAGAAGTATTAACATTGCCACTAATGCCACTCCATTACAATTCAACAAATAAACAATATAAGGTGATTCTCGTACATTTTTAAGACATTAGCATTGCATCTCAAAATAAAAAATTTACATTTATAATATACACAAAATACTGCTTCTTCTTCCCTGCCCCAGGTTTACTGTGTAGCTAATATTTATCATAAACTAAAACATATCAGTGTGTGTGCAAACACACTAATATGATACTTTGTTTTGTTCAACAAGATAATCTTCACAAATGAACACCACTTAAGGATTTCTGAAGTGTGAATTCAAGTAAAAAGCTTACGTTAGACTACAAACAAACTACACCAGTTGCATTTCATGAACAAAAAGGCCCTTGCCTTGCAGTTTGGTGTTCAAATGCACAGCCTGGTGAAGGCTTTCATGAGAAAGTTGCAGTTTATTTCAAGCCAACTGGACAGCAACAATCTCACTCACATGCAAACCCTGAAAGAAGTCACACCATCAGCTGATTACCTCCGCAGTTTTCAAGGCGATTTGAAGATCTCAGAATGATCGAGGATGAAATGCACATGATTTCCTCTCCCTTTACCTGCAGTGTGGCTAATGCACCCAGTGATGTTCAGCTGGAACTCATTGACCTGCAGCCTGATGCGGTACTGGCAGAGCACTTTAAGTCAGGATCACTGCTGGATTTTTACTCTTCTCTCAAGGAGGAGAACTTTCCAAACATAAGGAGACATGCTCAGAAGATGTTGGTTCTCTTTGGCTCTACCTACATATGTGAACAAACATTCTCAGTGATGAAGTTTACAAAATCCAGGTATAGATCCTCTCTCACTGATGATCATCTGGCAGCTGTGCTTCGCATCTCCACCTCAGACATTCAACCTGACTTTGATGCACTTGTGAAAGCCCAACAGAGACTAGATTTCTCTCACTGAACAAGAAAAAAGAACTGAAAAAAACCAAATGAGGTGGTTAGACTAGAAATGCTGGCATGTAAAGGCACCAATTAGCAGTGAACTGGGACACTTTCTTTTTTTTCTCAAAATCACAGTTCAGTGACAATCGTTATAATATGATGTATCTTACTATTTGGAGTACAAAGACAATATTGTGGTGTCTTTAGAAAGCTAAGAACATCTTTCCAACAGTATATGGAACTCAAAATGTGTTTTGGGGTGAATGTGCCTGAAAATGATCACTAATATAATGAGTCACAAATGGTAAAAACGTTCACATTTTGTTTGTTTTGGTGTTTTATTAAAAAAATGACATTTTTTGTAAGGCAACCTCGCTTTTTCATTGCTTAATCATAACATGCAGTACTCTTACCAGTCTTACCAGCTTGTCAAAACAATGCTATATACTGCTTTTATAAAGAAATATAATTAATATTATGCAGAATTGAGTTCAGCCTTTTGGCCTGGCCCTCCACAATATTTTCTGTTTCTCATGTGGCCCCATGGAAAAAATAATTGCCCACCCCTGACCTAGATAATGCTGTAACACAATCACATCCCAGCATGCCCTATGCACTGATGAACGGCAACAACAAGTCACTGTTCTGAAAGTCTACAGACAATGAATCCAACAACAGATAGCCGAGGCTCACTGTATCCAAACACATGCCAGCTTTACACAGGTTGAGACTAACAAATGCTGCTGTGGTAATACTGTACTTTGTCATATGTGTGACCCCTAACATACAAAGAGGAGCTGAATGTTATTTCCAAATAGCATATAACAAACAATGGTTCCAGTGAAAAACACTGTCTGACTTAATGAAAAATATGCATTGACTATCAATTTAAATATTACAAATAGTTTAGTATACTTAAAAAATAAAAAAAAGTCTCAGCACTTTTTTAGAACTGCTTTATGTGCCTGGTGTTTTAACCATGTTTCAAACAGAGACAATAATGCACCACCCAGCCATTGTGACTGCACAAATCTTACCACTTAGTAGGCATTTTGATAAATGTCATGATATAGCACATTAAATATGTAATGAAAGAGTAAGATATATTACCGTACGCATAAACTGTGCCATTAATCCACACAGCAACATGTGATAATATTTTATATTGCTGTGAAAACATGTCAAGTTTCTCGGCAAAAACTACATTTTACAATATTACATTCAAACATATCGCAATACCTTTATAATTTAGCTTCAACCAAAGTTAATTTTTACTGAATAGAGCTTGGACCCATCATGATGTGAGTAAAAGCGAACCCCTTTAACGTTAGCTGGTAGCTCAGTTACCTAACCAAGCAGGACTGTGTTTTCCACCGGCTGCTAACGTTAACTAGCTCTCCTGCCAATTTCAACAGGGCTGTACTGTGACGCTGCTCAGTCTGCTCGCCTTCATTAACCTCCTTGTCGTATTCCTGCACTGTTGAGGTCTCGCCTCCCAGCAAGCCGCTAGCGTTGACATCGCAGCCTCCACTTAAAGCCTGTCGAATGAAACTCACACTTCAAATGTCTTAAAAGAGCAACTAAACCGTTTTTTGGGATGGATAGTCAATTATAATCCTTTTTCTGCGGACACACAAATTAAATGTGTCAATGTGACTAAGCAACAGTCAGAGCAAGTGGCGTAGTATACGGTACTATGGTACCACTATGGTGGGCGGAAGGCGAGGTGAGCGGGTTTCAAATCACGAGGCCAGTGTTCCACACTGCGTTGCGGTTTTATGGTTGTTGTTTTTGTTGCCTAAACATAACATTCGTTACAGTTTCCTAAACCCAATGCGTGATTTCGTAACATAATCTAAGTTTGGTTTTGTTCCGAAAAATAATGAAAATTTGCACCCCTCTATATAAGTATTAGCATGTTAGTTAGCCTGTGTTAGTCTCTATCGTCTGAGTTGTGGGTGCGTTTGACATTTTAGTTTAAGCAGCGTCGCCATGTACGACAGCCTTGGTAAATGTGAAGTGGTTGTAATACAAAGTTATAATGCAAAAACATGTTGATTTGAACATAGCAGTAAAATAGAAATGAGTGAATAAAATAGTAGCGTTGGAATTTTGATGATTCTATTTTTGTCTATTTGTTGAAGGGAAGTTTCATAAAATACACCTCCTGATGAAGGTACGTCTTTTTTATGTGTTTTTCCAAATGAGATAGGCCTACTTTGTACCATTTGACATGTTGTATACAAGGACACAAGAAAACACATTGTGAATTCAGTGAAAATGAGAAAAAAATACGAAAGACAATGAATGTTTGCGCTGGAAAATGTTGAATAAACATAGCTTGTGAAGAAGCCAAGCATTGTTTATCATTTTTCATCATAGACGCCTGGTTTTAGTGCATAAGTAACCCAGCACAGGTAGCACTTGAAGGCTAGAGGCGAGCTTACTCAGTTTCTGATTAGGCAGTGAGAGGGACGGGGCTGCAGTGACGTTAGCTGTGTATGGGCTACGCTTGCTGTTAGTTTGTCAGAGTAATTGTTTAATTCTGTTTAATTCTGTTTAATGTTAAAGCCACTGAGTCGGGGCTGTAACAGTATAGAGAGGCTATGCAAACCCCTTTCTATTGACCACCATGGGACCTCATCACGGAAGAAATATGTAGCTAACTGCTAACCGCTAACGCAACGACCAGTACACAAACTGCTGCACCAGCTCACTTTTATTGTTTTGGATGATGTGTTCTGGTAAGAGCTAACAGCTTGCTGTACATCACCGCGACAGGCTCGATGCTAAGCCCGAAGACTGTAAACTTGTGATTGAAGGATTTTATAATAGGCAAGATCATACGATGACTTCAAGCCGATTGCCGGCATACATCGTCGCTTGTTTTTGAGTTTTAATGCAGTGGGTTTTAAGCCGCCTTACAGGCCACTGGTGTCAAGACTGAGGGCTAGCCAGCTGTGGATTTCATTCATTTTTGTCCCACAGACAAGGACAACACAAACATCAAGCAGTTGAGATTGGATTAAATTAAATTAAATAAAAACATGTATGTGCACACAGAGAGGGAGAGAGAGAGGGAGAGAGAGAGGAGGAGGGAGAGAAAGGAGTTAATGAGGTAACGTTAATGTGGTAGTTTTTGTGCGTTCACAGACAAGGACAACAGGAAACATACAAGGTTCTGTGTCTTACATCTATATCTTAGGTGTAAACGGTGTCTCAGTTAATGAAGGAGAAGATTTGTTAAGAATGCCACATAATATACAGACAGCTGTCTGTATATTAGAAGAAGGATGTTGACTTCTGAAAGTCTACAGACAATGAATCCAACAACAGATAGCCGAGGCTCACTGTATCCAAACACATGCCAGCTTTAACACAACCTTGAGACTAACAAATGCTGCTGTGGTAATACTGTACTTTGTCATATGTGTGACCCCTAACATACAAAGAGGAGCTGAATGTTATTTCCAAATAGCATATAACAAACAATGGTTCCAGTGAAAAACACTGTCTGACTTAATGAAAAATATGCATTGACTATCAATTTAAATATTACAAATAGTTTAGTATACTTAAAAAATAAAAAAAAGTCTCAGCACTTTTTTAGAACTGCTTTATGTGCCTGGTGTTTCAACCATGTTTCAAACAGAGACAATAATGCACCACCCAGCCATTGTGACTGCACAAATCTTACCACTTAGTAGACATTTTGATAAATGTCATGATATAGCACATTAAATATGTAATGAAAGAGTAAGATATATTACCGTACGCATAAACTGTGCCATTAATCCACACAGCAACATGTGATAATATTTTATATTGCTGTGAAAACATCTGTCAAGTTTCTCGGCAAAAACTACATTTTACAATATTACATTCAAACATATCGCAATACCTTTATAATTTAGCTTCAACCAAAGTTAATTTTTACTGAATAGAGCTTGGACCCATCATGATGTGAGTAAAAGCGAACCCCTTTAACGTTAGCTGGTAGCTCAGTTACCTAACCAAGCAGGACTGTGTTTTCCACCGGCTGCTAACGTTAACTAGCTCTCCTGCCAATTTCAACAGGGCTGTACTGTGACGCTGCTCAGTCTGCTCGCCTTCATTAACCTCCTTGTCGTATTCCTGCACTGTTGAGGTCTCGCCTCCCAGCATAATCTAAGGTTGGTTTTGTTGCGAAAAATAATGAAAGTTTGCACCCCTCTATATAAGTATTAGCATGTTAGTTAGTCTCTATCGTCTGAGTTGTGGGAGCGTTTGCCATTTTAGTAAATGTAGCTTTGCCTTTACCGTAGTCGGTAAAAGGACGCTAACGCCGGTGAATTAGCTGTGCGCTGCCCTTGTCCCAATCTGGATTTACTTTTCTCGCCGTTGTTAACACTCGGCGCTGCTGCTTTTTTGGGGATATTAACTTGTGAAAGTGTCGCCAAAATGACCTTCTATGCTGTCAACACATCCGGGAACGTAGTTCTGTCTTCACAATACGATTTCACGTTTCAACAACTCCAAATTATGCAATAAAAGATCCTTAATTTCCATTTGAGTGTATAACACCTGCTGGATGTTTTGTTAAACTCTTCTCATTCAATCTCTTGCAAATCACCAGCTGATGCATGGCATTTAACAATTATGCACACATATACTGTAAATGACAATTACTATCATAAAACACAGTGCAGAGTAAGAGTAATATTACAACTAAAAACACAAGTATTCATGATTTAAAGGCTACATTGTTAAAGCGAAAGACAAATGACTTGTGATGATGATTGAAAAGATTTATTTAAAATACAAACGAGACAAACACAAATTGAAAATCAAAAAAGAAATCAGGACACAAAAAACATTTAAAATCATCCTCTTCATCATCCAGCTCCTCGTCCCAGCCCACACACATGGTGTGATACCATGTGTGGCAGCTGTCACACTGGACCCACCACACCAATACCTCCGTACTCTCCGGAGGGTCAGGTTCCCGCACCGGCCACACTCCGAAACTGTCAGCATCATCTCTTCAGGGGTGTGACCTATTTACAGAATTTTTTACCTTTTAAGTACAATTTTTTATCAGGTCTTCCTGTGTTGGCATACAAAGAAAGTTAACATTAAGTACACCACCGGTGGATGTCGTGGGTCCAGCAGAAGAGGAGCTGGATGATGACGGTCTGGTCTCTGCAGGTTGGGAGGCTTAATAAATATTAGAAAGCATAACCATGTTTTGTTTACTATCCATCATGTTATTATATTGCTTGTGTTTTTCAGGTTATAAAAAGCATTTACAGTGGGAGGGAGAGGAATGAGTTTGGGACCCATGGAGGCCTTGTCCTGCTGCCGATGTTGAAGGCTCTAAAATAATAATCATATTTTATTATTACAACACTAAAATACATACTCAGAAGAATGTCTATGCGTAACAATAGTTAATACATTCTGATTTATACGTGAATTCAAATGCAAAATAGGTTCGCTTAACCGTTCATTTGCTGACCAGGAGATGGGGGAAGGTGGCGGTGTCCCTCAGCAGGCAGGCAGGCTTGGGGGCGGAGTTGTACTGCTGCTGGCAGGCAGCCGGGGAACGTGGGAGGCACAAGAGGGGACAGGAAAGTCCGGAGCTGGTGGCTGTAGTAGCCCCGAGGGACAGTGGTCTTCTGCGGCTTGGGCGGCAGCCGCCAGACAGGGGAGAGGAAGTGGCTGCCGGGCCGGTGTCTTCAGCCCGCTGCTGCTCTCGGTCAGTGGCGGGTTTAGTAATTTGGGGGCCCAAGGCGAACTTAGCTAGGGGGCCCTTCAAATCCGTTCTTTTAACACAAAGGGACCTGTCAATACTTGCACTAAATAAAGAGTAGAATGTGAGAAATAAGTCTCGGATATAACACCAGTGTATGTCAAAATGCAAAATATTTATTTTTTCAGTTTACAGTTACTTCTCACCGGTCTTCATACATCAGTGATGTGTAGATATCTGGAACTGCACCTTTAAAATAAACAACAAAGAAAATAAATACAAAACATATTAAGAGTTTAACTTTTTTCATATACAATATGATATAAAGTATGTACAAAAGTTCATACTGTATATCATCTTGTTTATGAAAATAAGAATACCTTTTGTCCACTTTTTTTGATAAAATGGGCATCAATTACCTTGGTTATCCAGCAGGACTTTTCTGGTAGATGTTAATGATGGACTTCTGTCTCTGTGACAAAATAACAGCAGGTTACTCAAGTAGTTACAGGAATTATATTGAAATGTACTGTAAAATGATTACCTTCTCTTCTTGTCCCTGTCTTTGTGCTCTCCTCCTTTCTCTCCTCCTGTGTCCCTCTCCTCCTTTCTCTCCTCCTGTGTCCCTCTATTTCTCTGCCTCTTCTTCCCCCTGTTATGCTTCTCTCTCCCTGGAATGTTATGTTCATGTCTTTCTTGTCTTTGTCCCTTACTTTCTCTTCATCTCTTCTGTCCCTGTCCTGCTCCTTTGTTCCTGTATTAGTCATACTCTTCTTTATTCATCTTCTTCTTATGAACAGGTGGCACAGCCGAGATCATACTCATACAAATGTAACCTTTCGTGCTTTGGCCTCAGCAAACCTGCCTATCACTGAGTCCATATCCAGTGTTTTTCGGACCTCATGTTCTATAGCAATGGTTGCGAGGGCAGACAGCCTGTGCTGAGACATTGTGGAACGCATATACGTTTTCAGTCGCTTCAGTGTTGAAAAGCTTCTCTCACCTGAAGCTACAGTGACAGGGAGAGTAAGGAGGTGTCTTAGAGCTATGCTCAGATTAGGATAAATGTCTAAGACGTTCTCCTTATATATATACTCTAACATTTCAAGTGGTGATGTGATGTGTGGGGAAGGACCGAACAGCTCCTTCGATCTCCATCTTAAGGTCCTCTGCATCCACATCCTCCACTGCTTGCTCCAGTTTTCTGCAGCACTCTTCAAGCTTTCCTCCCTGAACGGTGCTTTTCAATAGCTCAGATGAGTAAAGAAACCCATAAAGGTCATAGAAAAACTGCATGTTAGAGAATCTCTCTCTTAAAGTTACAATGGCTGTGTCAACAAGATGGAGGAAAAACTCTCTTTTAAAGAGCTCCTCTGGAGTAGACAGAGTCTCCTCTCTCCCCTCATAATCAAACTGCCTTTTTCTTGTTCTCTGTCGCACCTCAGGCCAGCTCATCTCCACCTCCATCTTCTCTGCTATTTCCCTGGCATCTGTTTGTGCAGACTCAAAACCATGCTCTCTAAATTCCTCCAGATAGTTGGACACTGCCATGACCTCTCTCCTTAGAGTCTCAATTGACACACTGGGGCTCTGCAAGATTTTACTGACTTTGTTTATGTGATGTTTAAGGTTTTCAATCAAATCCACCGTGTCTGTAACTGATACATTGATGGACTGAAGGCCTTTGGTTGCAAAGTCTGATTTGCTGAATAGTTCTTTAAAGAGTACAAGGAGAAATATGAATTTCTTGGTTCGCATCTGTTGTAATAATGACTGCGCATCAATTTGACTCTGTCCCCTCCTCTTCTGCATATCCCGATAGTACTTCAATAATTACGTCATAGAGTGTGGACACTTTACTCACTGCTGTTGATCTGGAACTCCACCTTGTGTCACATCCTCGCTCCAATTCCAGTGGTCTCCGATCAGGATGCATCTCTTTTTGTGCGCCGAGGAAGCGCGCGTGCCGTTGACTGCCACCCATGAAAGTGTGCAGAGAGTTCAGGGTATCAAAAAAGTTGATGCATCAGACGATGTCCGTGCGACAGATGCCAGCACCAGATTCAGTCTATGAGAGTGGCAGTGCACATGATTGCATTTTGAAGGTGCTCTGAGGATGGCTTGAACACCCCCCTTATGTCCAGCCATAACAGACGCGCCATCAAATCCGAATCCCACACAGAGGTTTGGGTCCAACTCAAGAGGTGCCACAACTTCCATTATTTTTTTGGAAATGGCTTCAGCTGTCATTTCTTCTGTATCCACAAGGCCGATTGCTCGTTCCCTCACCGATCCCATGTACACATATCTTAAACAGACGGCCACCAGCTCTTTTTTAGATACGTCCTTACATTCATCGGCTAGTATTGCATAGAAAGTTCCTTCTGATCCATGCAGTTCCTTTTTCATGCGTCATAACAGCAGAGTGGATGCTGCATTTAGCAAGTCATTTTGAATGTCATGGCTGAGCATTTTTGCATTGTTCGGAATAGCATCCAGTCGCCTTTGTATATCTGGATTGTGTCTGCAAACGAGTTTAAACAACTCAAGGAAATTACCGGCATTTTTCACCTCATCTTCATGTTCACGGAATCCGCGTAGAGGTATCTCTTGCTTTGCACATGTAAGCACAATGTCAAGTACTACTTTTATGTGCTCCCGATTTCTTTCTATAACCTCACTTTGCCGCCATCTGTGTTAGAGGAGCTGATGGATGATTGTGCCACATCAGACATGTTACATTCTCTGTACTATTATATTTCTCCACAGCTGTCTGGTGAGCTCTGCTGCTATCATGTTTATAACAAGCTGTATTCATATGCTTCCAATCCTTATATCCATCACGCCTGAATTTTTCTTCCCTTCCTCTCCAAATGCCGACACATTTTACAAAAGATGGAGTCCTTGACAACACTGTATTCTAAAAATCTGTACTTCGTACCAGTGTGATGAGAAGCTCCTGTCCTTGTGCCCAAAAACTGTGATGGGGTACTTCTTTAGTTTCGGCTGTGCAGCCGTTGCGTCTATTGCCGACAGGTCCACTGGAGCCAATGAACCAGCGGAGCTTGACTGGCTGGCTGCTCCTTCTTGCTCGCCAATAGGCCCCTCTTCCCAGTGTTGCCAGATTGGGCGGGTGCCCGCCCAATTGGGCTTCTTTGACTGGCTCCGGCGGGCGGAAAACGCCTTCGGCGGGCATATACAATTTGGGCTGCTTTCAACACATTTGGGCGCTTTTGTTCTCACACCAGTCATGCATTTTATTCAGAGAAAAAATGGTAAATGGTAAAAGTGAAGAAATAAATCAGTGTGTTCCTACCACACGGCTGGTGCGCTAAGCACTGGGGGTGTGGCTCAGCCGCACCAGTGGCTCATCAGTGGTTTCGTAGAGGGAGAACGGGGACTTACGGTCAGGGCGCATCTGAAGCTGTTTGACGTAATTGACAGGCGCAAATGTGGAGGCTGGCGACGGATGAGAGAGTGTGTGTGTGTGTGTGTGTGTGTGTGTGTGTGTGTGTGTGTGTGTGTGAGAGAGAGCCAGCGGTGTGTCTGTGCAGCGTAATTTTGGTAGGCCTATTACCTCCGCTGTGAACATATGGGAGGATATCTGAATGATGAAATTGTGAAAATAAACTACCATAACTTGTACTCCTTTTGTCAGTCTTTCCTGAGTCGCACTAAGTTGTCCGGTATAACCTGTGTGGTTTAAATTAGGCATACACCTCTACAAATCAGTGCAGCTATGGAACGTTCTGAAATGTATCATTTTTTTTCTCACGGAGCGGGAGAAAACAATGATATTTCATAACTTTTCCAAAAGGCTACCAGTTACGGCGCGTCATTGTTTTCTCACGGAGCGGGAGAAAACAATGATATTTCCAGTTACGGCGCGAAGCAGCTACTCGAATACGAAATGTCAAAGTGGGGGAAGTATAAAAAACATTATAGGAAGGAGTGGGAGTCTGAAGATGCTTTAAAAGCATGGATTGCACCTGTCCTGCAGGATCCGTCCAAGGCAAGGTGTAAATACTGCAAAAGCGAGATCCGGGCTCAACTACGGGACCTTAAAGACCACGCAGAGACAAAAGACACAAGGCTAACTGTCTCCCGAACGTCAACACTAGCATCAAGTCCTTTGCTAGACCAACAACCAGTTCGGATGGGGAGATATGCAATGATCAGAAGAGAAGGGAAATTAGAGTGGCAACATACGTGGCATGCCACACATCGATAAATGCTGTGGATGATCTGTCAGACATCCTAGAAGAGGAATTCGGGAAGTTTCAGATGCACCGCACCAAGTGCACGGCTATGATTAAATCCGTGCTGGCCCCTCACTTTAGGGATGAGTTAAAGTGCGACATCGGTGAGTCCCCGTTCTCCCTCTACCTAGATGAAACTACCGATATAACGGTGATCAAGCTGCTGTGTATATGTGTTAAGTACCGCTCTATCAAACACGGAAAATTCATCAGCACTTACCTGGGGCTGGTTGAGTTGAGTGCCGCAAATGCCAGGGCCATCACAGACGCGATACTTGCCTTCTTGGAAACCTATGGCCTCAACATCAACAACATGGTGGGAATCGCCACGGATGGAGCCAGTGTTATGGTGGGGAAACACCACTCGGTGTTCACTCTGCTGAAGGAATTGCTGCCCGACCTGAAGTTGATTAGATGCGTGTGCCATTCCCTGGATATTGTAGCGAAGAAGGCCATGGATCACTTGCCAAGCAATGTCGACTTCATGATAAGGGAAACCTTCAACTGGTTCAGTCACTCAGCCAAGCGCCAATCAGAATACAAACTTCTGTTTGAAACACTCAATGATGGACTGTGCCCACTGAAACTACTCTCACCATGCACTACCCGTTGGTTAGGTGTAGCGGATTCCATCGACAGAGTTTTACAACAGAAGGATGCGCTGAAGCTGCACTTTGGTGTCGCTGCTGGTGCTGAACACTGCTACACAGCCAGACTTCTCAGCGAAATGTACAGCGACCAAGCAAACGTGCTTTACATGCAATTCCTCCGTCCTATCCTGGGGGATATAAAAGCCGTCAACAAGATCTTTCAGCTGGAGACGGGGGACTCACTGGGCGTCTTTCGTGATCTTGAGAGACTTTACTTGTCCACGCTGAAGAGAGTCGCCAAGCCCAGTGTGTTCAGAATGAACAGCGACTGTCAACTTAAAGATCTCGACTTGGCAGCAAGCAGCGTATACCTCTCGGCCGAAGATGCTGACTTGGGCACCACGTTCCAGGAAGAGCTCAGAGCGTGCTCATTGGCCCCCGAAGCGAAACAAACCATCTCTGCGCGGTGCTTTGCGTTCATCAGAGAACTGCTGGTGCAGTATCAATCGCGCCTCGCCGACTCGCTCGATATGCTGCGTAAGATGGAGCTGCTCTCCCCCAAGTCAGTCATTTCCACCATGGACAGACCAAGGGTGAGGGAGTTACCAATGGAGTTTTTTAGGTGCTCCATTGACACCTTAGACAGCCAGTGGAGAAACGTCTCATCCGCTGGTTTCTATGGTGATCAGCCCATCGACGTGTTCTGGATGCAGGTCAAGCGTTCAAAGACGCAGGAGGAAATGCGTGTTTTAAAGACCTCGCATTGGGTGCCATCCGCCTGCTGTCCTTGCCCATCTCGAATGCGCACGTGGAGAGAGCGTTCTCTCAAGTTGCGCTCCTGAAAGACAGCACGCGAAATCGAATGGGACTCTCCCTCCTGTCCAGTCTGATGGAAGTGCGCGCCGGCCTGTCCAGGAATGGATGGACGTCTGCTACATTCAGACCTCCCAAGCAGTTGTTGGAGAGGCTTAATTATTCAATGTATGAGTAGGCCTAACAGCTGATGCTTAACACGCTGTTTTATATCTTGAATGCTGGTTATCCTGTACTAGTTCTGTTCGTTAATTAGGCCTAGTTCATTTATTCATTCATAAGGGGCATTGTGCGTATCAGGGGAGAATACCCGCAGTTAAAAAAGGACTTCCACA
>NW_026553062.1:0-1107 GCF_027596085.1 Anoplopoma fimbria | reverse complement strand
GCACATACTCGCCATATTGGCCATAGGATTTATGGAAGAGATAAGAGGTTGCTGGTATCAGTGCAGGGAAAAGTTCATGGAAAATCCGTAAAAGATGGTCCAGAGCAATCCCGGTCAGGTTATGCCTCAGGACATAGGCCATTAGAAGGAGCAAACTTTGACCTTTGGTAATTGGTGCTCCAGGGTACAAAAGGTCATCTCCACAATTTCCATCCTACAAAATGACACAATTGAGATTAATAAAACATTCATTGCAATGGACAAAACATTCTCAACAGTACATATTCAAGTTTGTCATATCTTGTCCAGTTTCTTATCATTTAAAAATACCCTATATGAATGACACAGTACACATTAACTTTGCTCTACTACCTGAGCAAAATCTAAGACATGATTCAATATTATAATTATTTGTAATATGTTATTTGCTAAATATGATAAAACAAGAAATGTCCTTGTATGCATTAGTTTGGGAACCCTTTGAATCGAGCACCATTTTTTTGATCTTTCCTGGGTTGAGTATTAGTCTCTGTGCTCTGATGGGTTTCGATAAGTTGTCATCACTGAAACATTGAACTTCAATTTACAGATATTTTAGGGATTCCTTGTGTGTATAGTTAGTTTTGGGGCGTCCAACACAGTATTTCAATGTTTTTTGGGTTCAAACAACAGACCATGTAGTAAAATGCTACGTCTAGTTATCACTATGATCAAGATTTGCTAGAATCTTGTGCCTTGATGCCCTCTTTGGGCATGGTTTTATGTCACCCAGAGATCTCAATTCAGCTTTCTTGTAGCCTATCTAACCAATACCCAGCTTGTCATGGAGGCGTGGCCTCCATGACACGTGATATAACTCTGATTGGCTAGTGTTGAGCGCCCGCCTCCTATTGCAGCCATCTTGTGGTCAGGTAAAAATAGTGCAATATATATATGTTTGGTCGTGTTCCCTTGTGGCTATGTGAGGATATTACTGCCAATTGCTATATGTACTGTTATTTTCGTAACATCTTACCTGTGACGGATTTGGGTTGGGTCTCTCAGCCGATGGTCCTTGCATGGTCTGGTGCTGATCTATATCAACCACATCATCCTCAGCAGCTGATC
>NW_026553061.1:0-1386 GCF_027596085.1 Anoplopoma fimbria | reverse complement strand
CTACTGCCATCAGTGTTCTAATTATATTGGAACAAAAGATTGTGGTTTGACACAGTGTGTTCTGTGTGAGGCAGAATTTGATGTGGATGCTAGTCTAGAAAAGGGTTCATATTTTTTGGTGATCAGTTTATCTTTGCAAATTAAAGAGATTCTGGAAAATCCCAACATCAAAATCCAAACACATACATCAACTCCAGGTTTAATTTGTGATGTGCAATGTGGAGGGGAGTATAGGAGGCTAAAAGACAGTGGAGAAATAGGTGATGATGATATCAGTCTGATCTGGAACACTGATGGGATCCCTGTTTTTAAAAGCTCTAGATGCCAAATATGGCCTATTCAGTGCCAAATCATAGAACTACACCCTACAGACAGGAAGAACAACATATGTGTTCCTTGTCTTTGGTTTGGAGAGAGCAAGCCTAATATTCAGACTCTCTTAGTTCCATTTGTAAAACAGCTGCAGGAACTTGAAAGTCATGGGATCACCTGGGGAGATGGTTGCACTTCAAAGGTGCATGCACTTGTTTGTAGTGCAGATTCAGTTGCAAGGCCACTTCTGCAAAATAAAAAGCAGTTCAATGGTATTTATGGATGTGACTTCTGTTACCATAGAGGTGGAGGCTCATATCCGTATGTAAGTCCTGAACCCCGTCTGCGTACAGAAGTTGAGCATTTTGACAATGCTATGAATGCAACACCACAGCAGCCTATCATGGGAGTGAAAGGCCCAAGTCAACTAATGAAATTAGACAAATTTCAAATGGTGCGAGGCTTTGTTCCAGAATATCAGCATAGTGTATGCCTTGGAGTTACAAGACAGCTGACTTCTCTGTGGTTAGATTCCACAAACCATCAGCATGGTTGGTACATAGGCACCAAAACTGAGCAGATCGACGAAGTGCTTAAAAAAATTTCACCACCAACCGAGATCACAAGAGTACCACGATCTATGCGAGAGAGAAAGTTCTGGAAGGCGTCTGAGTGGAGGTCGTTTCTTTTGTTTTATGCTTTGCCCGTTTTAAATGGCATCCTCCCCAGAAAATACTGGAATCATCTTTTCCTTTTGGTTTTTGCAGTCTATCATCTCCTGCAAGAAAGGATCAGAGACGCCGAGGTGGTGATAGCCGAGCAGGCATTGAAAAAATTTGTCAGGGAGTTTCAGGGGTTATATGGCACAGCTAATGTGTCATTTAATGTGCACCTTATGACACACTTGGCTGCGAGTGTGAGGAACTGGGGACCACTGTGGGCCACATCCACATTTTCCTTTGAATCTTTTAACGGCACCCTGTTGACATATTTCAATGGCACAACTCATGTCCCTGTCCAAATAATGAAAAGGTACCTTAGGGAGAAGAGTCTCACAAAGAAAGGTGCAACAGT
>NW_026553060.1:0-479 GCF_027596085.1 Anoplopoma fimbria | reverse complement strand
CAAAGGGCCTTTTAAAGATACTATATCACCACGCTTTGCTCTTTCGTCTATACAGGGAGCGCCTGCAGATTTCCAGACACACTCACAGCTTTTAAATGTCAAATCAGAATGTACAAAGTGGCTATAAGGATCACAAATGTAGTGCAGTAAAAATATTAATATTTACTGTTGAAATGTAGAATACGTTAGCATAAAATTGAAAAGAAAATGATCGATGAGCTTAGGAATGATGAAAGCCATCATTTAACTGGATTTGTGTCATTTCTATACCGGCAAGTCATGATGGTGGTATGGCCGTGAAGCAAATATTGTGCCTACCAAAGGGCCTTTTAAAGATACTATATCACCACGCTTGCTCTTTCGTCTATACAGGGAGCGCCTGCAGATTTCCAGACACACTCACAGCTTTTAAATGTCAAATCAGAATGTACAAAGTGGCTATAAGGATCACAAATGTAGTGCAGCAAAAATATTAATAT
>NW_026553059.1:0-850 GCF_027596085.1 Anoplopoma fimbria | reverse complement strand
TTTGCTTACGGCCATACCACCCTGAACACGCCCGATCTCGTCTGATCTCGGAAGCTAAGCAGGGTCGGGCCTGGTCAGTACTTGGATGGGAGACCGCCTGGGAATACCAGGTGCTGTAAGCTTTTTCACTCCTCTTTACAAAAAGCAGAGGGCGCTGCTGCTTTTTCAGTGGACACCGACAGGGTGGGAAGGATATAGCTAGATCATGACTTGCCGGTATAGAAATGACACAAATCCAGTTAAATGATGGCTTTCATCATTCCTAAGCTCATCGATCATTTTTCTTTTCAATTTTATGCTAACGTATTCTACATTTCAACAGTAAATATTAATATTTTTACTGCACTACATTTGTGATCCTTATAGCCACTTTGTACATTCTGATTTGACATTTAAAAGCTGTGAGTGTGTCTGGAAATCTGCAGGCGCTCCCTGTATAGACGAAAGAGCAAAGCGTGGTGATATAGTATCTTTAAAAGGCCCTTTGGTAGGCACAATATTTGCTTACGGCCATACCACCCTGAACACGCCCGATCTCGTCTGATCTCGGAAGCTAAGCAGGGTCGGGCCTGGTCAGTACTTGGATGGGAGACCGCCTGGGAATACCAGGTGCTGTAAGCTTTTTCACTCCTCTTTACAAAAAGCAGAGGGCGCTGCTGCTTTTTCAGTGGACACCGACAGGGTGGGAAGGATATAGCTAGATCATGACTTGCCGGTATAGAAATGACACAAATCCAGTTAAATGATGGCTTTCATCATTCCTAAGCTCATCGATCATTTTCTTTTCAATTTTATGCTAACGTATTCTACATTTCAACAGTAAATATTAATATTTTTACTGCACTACATT
>NW_026553058.1:0-1200 GCF_027596085.1 Anoplopoma fimbria | reverse complement strand
TTTGCTTACGGCCATACCACCCTGAACACGCCCGATCTCGTCTGATCTCGGAAGCTAAGCAGGGTCGGGCCTGGTCAGTACTTGGATGGGAGACCGCCTGGGAATACCAGGTGCTGTAAGCTTTTTCACTCCTCTTTACAAAAAGCAGAGGGCGCTGCTGCTTTTTCAGTGGACACCGACAGGGTGGGAAGGATATAGCTAGATCATGACTTGCCGGTATAGAAATGACACAAATCCAGTTAAATGATGGCTTTCATCATTCCTAAGCTCATCGATCATTTTCTTTTCAATTTTATGCTAACGTATTCTACATTTCAACAGTAAATATTAATATTTTTACTGCACTACATTTGTGATCCTTATAGCCACTTTGTACATTCTGATTTGACATTTAAAAGCTGTGAGTGTGTCTGGAAATCTGCAGGCGCTCCCTGTATAGACGAAAGAGCAAAGCGTGGTGATATAGTATCTTTAAAAGGCCCTTTGGTAGGCACAATATTTGCTTACGGCCATACCACCCTGAACACGCCCGATCTCGTCTGATCTCGGAAGCTAAGCAGGGTCGGGCCTGGTCAGTACTTGGGTGATATAGTATCTTTAAAGGACCTTTGGTAGGCACAATATTTGCTTACGGCCATACCACCCTGAACCCGCCCGATCTCGTCTGATCTCGGAAGCTAAGCAGGGTCGGGCCTGGTCCAGTACTTGGATGGGAGACCGCCTGGGAATACCAGGTGCTGTAAGCTTTTTCACTCCTCTTTACAAAAAGCAGAGGGGGGCGCTGCTGCTTTTTCAGTGGTTTTACCGACAGGGTGGGAAGGAAATAGCTAGATCATGACTTGCCGGTATAGAAATGACACTAAATCCAGTTAAATGATGGCTTTCATGTTCCTAAGCTCATCGTCATTTTCTTTTCAATTTTATGCTAACGTATTCTACATTTCAACAGTAAATATTAATCTTTTTACTACTACATTTGTGATCATATAGCCACTTTGTACATTGTGATTGACATTTAAAGCTGTGAAAATTGTGTCTGGCAATCTACAGAGGCGCTCCCTGTATAGACGAAAGAGCAAAGCGTGATGATATAGTATCTTTAAAAAATATTCGTGACTGTCGGCCCCGCCCCACGTGCCTACCTGTTCCATGATCTGCGTCCCGATCTAGAGCTTCAGCGGGGTTGGGCCTGAGATCGAT
>NW_026553057.1:0-495 GCF_027596085.1 Anoplopoma fimbria | reverse complement strand
CTCACTTTCGTAAAATATCATCCCTTTAGTAAAATGTCTATACTTTTGAAAAATATCCTCACTTTGGAAAATATCCTCACTTTTGAAAAATATCATCCCTTTAGTAAAATGTCTATACTTTTGAAAAATATCCTCACTTTTGAAAAATATCCTCACTTTGAAAAATATCCTCACTTTGGTAAAATATCCTCGCTTTACTAAAATATCTACACTTTTGAAAAATATCCTCACTTTTGGAAAATATCCTCACTTTTGAAAAATATCATCCCTTTAGTAAAATGTCTAAACTTT
Organism: Anoplopoma fimbria; assembly: GCF_027596085.1. Lineage (NCBI taxonomy): Eukaryota > Metazoa > Chordata > Actinopteri > Perciformes > Anoplopomatidae > Anoplopoma > Anoplopoma fimbria. Next base: position 204 of record NW_026553057.1, on the reverse strand, counting down.
TTGAAAATATCCTCACTTTTTAAAATATCCTCACTTTCGTAAAATATCATCCCTTTAGTAAAATGTCTATACTTTTGAAAAATATCCTCACTTTGGAAAATATCCTCACTTTTGAAAAATATCATCCCTTTAGTAAAATGTCTATACTTTTGAAAAATATCCTCACTTTTGAAAAATATCCTCACTTTGTAAAATATCCTCGCT
>NW_026553055.1:0-5381 GCF_027596085.1 Anoplopoma fimbria | reverse complement strand
TACAAGTACAAGTACATCCATTCATTTAGTTTGATATGGGCCCGTAATTGTTCATCAGTGAAGTGTCTAGATTTTTTTTTATTGAAATAACAAAAACATTTATCTAGTCTTGTTTTTTCTCATAAATAGCTAAGACACAAAAGGAATTAGAACACAAACTACATTTTGAATTAGACTTAAATTAAAGTGTTAACTGTTCCTATGCAACATTTTTGTAACGGGTGTGGTAAGGACCCAGAAGCAGTACGACGGACACACAGAATCGTTGAACGAAGCTTTATTCCAGGCAGAAAATACAGCAGGTGAACAGTCTCTGATTAACTCACGTGGAGAAATTCGCTCGGTAGAAAGCAAAGCCGTCAGGGTAGAAGGCAGACGGAAGGCCAGGGAAAGCCGAGCTAATCTCGTGGTCGGGGACAGAAGGCGGAGTCGTTTACCGGGGCAGAGACAGGGAGGAGAATCCAATCCAGGCAGGAGTCGATAGCGAGGAATCAATCGGAGGGTAAACGCGTGAAAGTCTGGCATAAAGCAATCTGGCAAAGGGTGAGTGAGTGACTGGGGTTTAAATACAGAGGTGAGTAGGTGCAGCAGAGTGAGCAGGTGAGAGTGATTGGACTGATGAAGTGAGTGTGAGACAGAGTGATAGGAGTGTATGGGGTAGAAACTGTGACAATTTTGCACACATTTATTTGTTTTGTTTTGCAATTTCACATCAAAATTTTGTTTCTGAACAAGTGTGGAAGAGCTTTCAGTTTTTAATGTTGTTTGTCCCCAAATTAGCTAAGGTGACTTCTGAAATATTTAGAAAAAGTCCTAACTGAATATCAATAAGGCCAAGATGTTTATGTTGAATTGAATCAATTTAAGGTCCAAATCATGAATAAGTTGCAAATAAACATCTGCTAGATTAATTCATACATCCATTCTCTGAAAGGAATTCAACTGTACCGTGGGATGAAAAAAAATGTGATTTAATTAAAAAAAACACAGCATAATATGTTGAATAGAACAATATATTCTGAAAATGATTTCTGAATTTGGTGTAGTTTGCCAGTGCTGCATGCTTCCTCAACACTCTTTTGAGGAACTACTACTATTTTTGTTATCATCATTAAGTACCCATTAGACTTTAATGATCATTAGCAAATGTAAGCATGCTAACAGGCTAATTCCAAGATGTTCAAAAATGATACCTGCTTTACATGTTAGCATTTTGATAATGTTCTCACCCTGATTTTTGTACATACAAGACCGATTTGTTACAAATAACTTTCATTAACAGAAAACACACTTTGAAAGGGTTAAACTTCTGAAACAATCTGAAAATGTCCATGTTACATGATGGCAAATATATTATTTCGCTTTATCTTGGATAAAAATGATAAAATTTCATTTTCAATTTCATCAAATGTTTCACAAATACAGTATCAACAGTATAACTTTTAAGTAGGCCTTCAGGCTAAGACAACTTTATTGATAACACAAATGTCTCCTTTAATCAGTTTTGATCGTATAGTTTCCACATTGTAGTCGTTATACAGTGTAAACCATATTGTAGTAGTTACAACGTAATTACTACCTAAAAACATAAATTGGTAGTTTTACAATATGATTTCAACATATTGTAGTAGTTTTACAGTGTAATTTCCACTCAAAACCATGTTGTGGTATTTTAACAGTATAATTTCCACTGAAAAACATATTGTGGTAGTTTTACAGTGTAATGTCCACTTTGAAAACATAGGTCTGCTGCTTCTCTGACAATGACAATTCTCTTAGACAAATAACACCCTCTTTGGGCTTTCAGAGTAATCCAGACCATGACTGTTGGTGTATTCTGTTTGTGTTATATGACATACACATGTTTTAATAAACGCTGTTAAAACACACAGTATGACCACATTAGCGGTCAGGTGAAAAAAGCACTTGTTCTGACTGTAGAGGGGTTAAAGAAGCAACTGTTCCTTTGTCCCGAAGATGACTCCTTACTGTTAAACCTGAAGTGCTGCTAGAAAAAATTGTTAAACAAGTTAAAGGGTTAATACTATTTCAAATGATTATATGACACATGAAACAACTAACACAACTTGTTCAAAGACCTGGCTGCACAGCTGTTTTGGAAATATTCAACTTCTTTCAGTTTGTGCTGCTTGAACACATCCATCATTTTTCCAGTTAACATGTTTAAAAGACTGGCTTCCTGTGGCCCTCATTCACATAGTAAGCAGATACTTTGAGAAGCATCGGGCTGATCAGTAACGGCGATGAGATGGCCTACAGAAACAGATGACGACAACCTGACACAGTGGTGCTAAGAGTCTCACACATATAAATGTAGCTGTGAAATACACAAACATGCAAACAAAGGCATACACTAATGAAACTTTGCACATTTACACACACAAATACATACTTATTTGTGCACATCAATGTGCACATTATTTATATGATTGTACCATTATATTATGGTTTATTTATTTATTTTATATGTTAATACCTTTTTATTGTGGCTTATTACTATTATGCTGCAATGTCGAGGACCAAAAAACTAAAGGATTTTTATCTGTAATACTAGAGATGAGGCAAATAAAGAATCTTCATCATTGAATCATTAAAAAAGACGTTTAAGTGAATTTACACATTACAACGTAGCCATGCCATTGTTCCGTGCTGCACTGTAGATTTGTAAGGGCATGCAGAAAATCGCTGTGTGCTTTTTCATACACTTCTATACAACCAGAGCAGTCGCCCCCTGATGGCCATTAGAGAGAATGCAGGTTTATGATGCTCAATCCACACAGACACATGGAGGGAACAAAAATCCCACACAGAAAGATTTCAGCTGACTGGTGGACACAAACCCACAACCTTCTCTGCTGTGAAGAGAAAGTGCTAACCACTGAGCCACGATGCACCTCTTGTGCCAGTCTCACTGATTAATATAAATCTAGTTTCTGCAGTCTCTGGACCGACTCCAAGTGTGTGTTCATGTGTGGTTGTGTGTGAGTCAGATTCAGGGACAGCAGATTTCAGGGAGGTCTGTTAGCAGATGGGCTAGGCCTGACACACACTGTTAATCAACACACTCAGTCGAGCACACAAGCACACACGCCACTCCTAATCAAACATGGTGCAGACATGCTGGTCTTGCCAAGCTTGATTATGTGGGTGTTGTGTGTTTGGTAGCAGATGGTGATGATCTGCTTACCTGTGTGTTTGTAGAAAACTGAGTTGATGATGATGATGTAAATGATAAATATGAGTTCTGCACACACAGAACTTCTTTCTCATTAAGATAGAAACATCAAGTTGATGGTGTCTGTCGTCTGTCTGGCAGGGGGGCTTCTTTGTCCACCTGACTGTCAGTGTAATGGTCTCTCTTCTCTGCCTCTGCTGTGCTGTTTATTCTTGTCTGTGGAAACACACACACACACACACACACACACACACACACACACACACACACACACACACACACACACACACACACACACACACACACACACAGTGTCTAGTACCATCTGCTGGAAAAGAGAGACAAATATCAACAGCTCAAGTAAGAAACAGAATCATTATCCCCTGCTAAAAGTCACAGCTACAAGTTTCTTTACACACAGCGGACACAATGCTTTCTCGTATTAAAAACAAATTAAAACCCAATGTCTGACTAAAACTGTAACTAAGAGAGTGGCCTGTTGAAGTCTAAATGGATTCCACCAATGAACTCAACTGTCTGTCTGTCCTCACTGTGCTGCCAGTGTGCTCATGAAGGATCTCCATTCACTAAAGTTACAATAAGAAGAGGGTCTTTAGATCAGGAAACAAGGAGGAGCTGAGGACTGTGCAGAGGGAGCTGAGGAGGAAGATAAGGGAAGGGAAAAATGTCTAGAGGACGAAAATGGAGGATCAGCTGCAGCAGAACAACATCAGCGGAGTCTGGAAGAGCCTCAAGGCCATGTCTGGCCACAAGGGGCCCAACCAACAACCTGTGGGGGACCAACAGTGGGTGAATGATCTGAACTCATTCTTTAACAGATTTGATCAGCCAGCCACCCCTCCCCCCACCCAGACCTCCCTGCCGCTGCAGCCCCCATCGTCTGCACCCCCTGTGGATTACCCCCCTCTTCTTCCTCCTCCTCCACCCCCTTTTCCACAACACTCGGCTCCCCTCCACACTCCTCAAACACTGCACACCTCCAACACCCCACCCCCACCCCCACTCCAACAACCTACAGCACACAGCCCCCTTCCCCCAACTTGTCCCTCTCATTACAGTCATTTAGCAGACGCTTTTATCCAAAGCGACTTACAGGAAGTGTATTCAACATAGGTATTCAAGAGAACTACTAGTCACCAGAAGTCATAAGTGCATCTCCTTTCTTAAACAAGCATCTTAAAGCATAAGCCAGAGCAAAAGTATAGTGCAGAGGCAAATTACTACGAAAACAATAATTGCAACAGACTAATCCGAATATAGTAAGTGCTACAAACTACTACGAATAGGATAAGTGCAGTAAACAAATACAAATTCAATAAGTGCAGCGAACTGATACAAATACAGTAAGTGCAACAACTAATACGAGTGCAATAAGTGCTACGAGGAAGGCTCAGGGTAGTACTTCTTGAAGAGGTGAGTTTTCAGCCTGCGCCTAAAGATGGGCAGCGACTCTGCTGTCCTGACGTCGGTGGGGAGTTCATTCCACCACTGAGGGGCCAGGACAGAAAAAGCTGTGACCGGGTGGATCGGCCGGAGGGACCTCTGAGCGACGGGAAACCAATCGCCCGAGGCAGCAGAGCGAAGTGGTCGGGCAGGGGTGTAGGGCTTGACCAAGGCCTGGAGATAGGAAGGAGCTGTTCCTTTCACTGCCCTGTAGGCTAGCACCAGAGTCTTAAACTGGATGCGAGCTCTTACAGGGAGCCAGTGTAGAGAACGGAGAAGGGAAGTTGTGTGAGAGAACTTGGGGCGATTGAACACCAGACGTGCTGCAGCTTTCTGGACAAGCTCCAGGGGTCTGATGGCCGACGCCGGGGCTCCGGCAAGTAGTGAGTTGCAGTAGTCCAGGCGGGAGATGACCAGAGCCTGGATGAGCACCTGCACCGTCTCCTCAGTGAGGAAGGGGCGAATCCTCCTGATGTTGTAGAGGAGGAATCTGCAGGAGCGTGTGACCGATGCAATGTTTGCTGAGAACGACAGTTGGTCGTCCAGGGTCACACCCAGATTCCTCACAGTCCGAGTTGGCGTCACCACGGCATCTCAATTAACCAGGTGAGAAAAGAACTGAAGAGAATAAAGGTGAGAAAAGCCACGGGTCCGGACGGCATCAGCTCAAGGCTCCTCAGGCCCCACAAGGAACCGTTCTGGCTCCATTCTCTCTCCATAT
>NW_026553054.1:0-4623 GCF_027596085.1 Anoplopoma fimbria | reverse complement strand
CAAGTACATCCATTCATTTAGTTTGATATGGGCCCGTAATTGTTCATCAGTGAAGTGTCTAGATTTTTTTTTATTGAAATAACAAAAACATTTATCTAGTCTTGTTTTTTCTCATAAATAGCTAAGACACAAAAGGAATTACAACACAAACTACATTTTGAATTAGACTTAAATTAAAGTGTTAACTGTTCCTATGCAACATTTTTGTAACGGGTGTGGTAAGGACCCAGAAGCAGTACGACGGACACACAGAATCGTTGAACGAAGCTTTATTCCAGGCAGAAAATACAGCAGGTGAACAGTCTCTGATTAACTCACGTGGAGAAATTCGCTCGGTAGAAAGCAAAGCCGTCAGGGTAGAAGGCAGACGGAAACCAGGGAAAGCCGAGGCTAATCTCGTGGTCGGGGACAGAAGGCGGAGTCGTTTACCGGGGCAGAGACAAGGAGGAGAAGTCCAATCAGGCAGGGTCGGTAACAGGGAATCAATCGGAGGGTAAACGCGTGAAAGTCTGGCATAAAGCAATCTGGCAAAGGGTGAGTGAGTGACTGGGGTTTAAATACAGAGGTGAGTAGGTGCAGCAGAGTGAGCAGGTGAGAGTGATTGGACTGATGAAGTGAGTGTGAGACAGAGTGATAGGAGTGTATGGGAGTAGAACTGTGACAATTTTGCACACATTTATTTGTTTTGTTTTGCAATTTCACATCAAAATTTTGTTTCTGAACAAGTGTGGAAGAGCTTTCAGTTTTTAATGTTGTTTGTCCCCAAATTAGCTAGGTGACTTCTGAAATATTTAGAAAGTCCTAACTGAATATCAATAAGGCCAAGATGTTTAGTTATGTTGAATTGAATCAATTTAAGGTCCAAATCATGAATAAGTTGCAAATAAACATCTGCTAGCATTAATTCATACATCCATTCTCTGAAAGGAAAATGAAAAAATGTGATTTAATAAAAAAAAAACACAGTATAATATGTTGAATAGAACAATATATTCTGAAAATGTACTTGAATTTGGTGCAGTTTGCCAGTGCTGCATGCTTCCTCAACACTCTTTGAGGAACTACTACTATTTTTGTTATCATCATTAAGTACCCATTAGACTTTAATGATCATTAGCAAATGTAAGCATGCTAACAGGCTAACCTAAGATGTTCAAAATGATACCTGCTTTACATGTTAGCATTTTGATAATGTTCTCACCCTGATTTTTGTACATACAAGACCGATTTGTTACAAATAACTTTCATTAACAGAAAACACACTTTGAAAGGGTTAAACTTCTGAAACAATCTGAAAATGTCCATGTTAATATATGATGGCAAATATATTATTTCGCTTATCTTGATAAAAATGATAAAAATTTCATTTTCAATTTCATCAAATGTTTCACAAATACAGTATCAACAGTATAACTTTTAAGTAGGCCTTCAGGCTAAGACAACTTTATTGATAACACAAATGTCTCCTTTAATCAGTTTTGACGGTATAGTTTCCACATTGTAGTCGTTATACAGTGTAAAACCATATTGTGGTAGTTACAATGTAATTACTACCTAAAAACATAAATTGGTAGTTTTACAGTATGATTTCAACTTTAAGACATATTGTAGTAGTTTTACAGTGTAATTTCCACTCAAAACCATATTGTGGTATTTTAACAGTATAATTTCCACTGAAAAACATATTGTGGTAGTTTTACAGTGTAATGTCCACTTTGAAAACATAGGTCTGCTGCTTCTCTGACAATGACAATTCTCTTAGACAAATAACACCCTCTTTGGGCTTTCAGAGTAATCCAGACCATGACTGTTGGTGTATTCTGTTTGTGTTATATGACATACACATGTTTTAATAAATGCTGTTAAAACACACAGTATGACCACATTAGCGGTCAGGCGAAAAAAGCACTTGTTCTGACTGTAGAGGGGTTAAAGAAGCAACTGTTCCTTTGTCCCCGAAGATGACTCCTTACTGTTAAACCTGAAGTGCTGCTAAGAAAAATTGTTAAACAAGTTAAAGGGGTTAATACTATTTCAAATGATTATATGACACATGAAACAACTAACACAACTTGTTCAAAGACCCGGCTGCACAGCTGTTTTGGAAATATTCAACTTTTTCAGTTTGTGCTGCTTGAACACATCCACTATTTTTCCAGTTAACATGTTTAAAAGACTGGCTTCCTGTGGCCCTCATTCACATAGTAAGCAGATACTTTGAGAAGCATCGGGCTGATCAGTAACGGCGATGAGATGGCCTACAGAACAGATGACGACAACCTGACACAGTGGTGCTAAGAGTCTCTCACACATATAAATGTAGCTGTGAAATACACAAACATGCAAACAAAGGCATACACTAATGAAACTTTGCACATTTACACACACAAATACATACTTATTTGTGCACATCAATGTGCACATTATTTATATGATTGTACCATTATATTATGGTTTATTTATTTATTTTATATGTTAATACCTTTTTATTGTGGCTTATTACTATTATGCTGCAATGTCGAGGACCAAAAACTAAAGGATTTTTATCTGTAATACTAGAGATGAGGCAAATAAAGAATCTTCATCATTGAATCATTAAAAAGACGTTTAAGTGAATTTACACATTACAACGTAGCCATGCCATTGTTCCGTGCTGCACTGTAGATTTGTAAGGGCATGCAGAAAATCGCTGTGTGCTTTTTCATACACTTCTATACAACCAGAGCAGTCGCCCCCTGATGGCCATTAGAGAGAATGCAGGTTTATGATGCTCAATCCACACAGACACATGGAGGGAACAAAAATCCCACACAGAAAGATTTCAGCTGACTGGTGGACACAAACCCACAACCTTCTCTGCTGTGAAGAGAAAGTGCTAACCACTGAGCCACGATGCACCTCTTGTGCCAGTCTCACTGATTAATATAAATCTAGTTTCTGCAGTCTCTGGACCGACTCCAAGTGTGTGTTCATGTGTGGTTGTGTGAGTCAGATTCAGGGACAGCAGATTTCAGGGAGGGTCTGTTAGCAGATGGGCTAGGCCTGACACACACTGTTAATCAACACACTCAGTCGAGCACACAAGCACACACGCCACTCCTAATCAAACATGGTGCAGACATGCTGGTCTTGCCAAGCTTGATTATGTGGGTGTTGTGTGTTTGGTAGCAGATGGTGATGATCTGCTTACCTGTGTGTTTGTAGAAAACTGAGTTGATGATGATAATGTGTAAATGATAAATATGAGTTCTGCACACACAGAACTTCTTTCTCATTAAGATACAAACATCAAGTTGACGGTGTCTGTCGTCTGTCTGGCAGGGGGCTTCTTTGTCCACCTGACTGTCAGTGTAATGGTCTCTCTTCTCTGCCTCTGCTGTGCTGTTTATTCTTGTCTGTGGAAACACACACACACACACACACACACACACACACACACACACACACACACACACACACACACACACACACACAGTGTCTAGTACCATCTGCTGGAAAAGAGAGACAAATATCAACAGCTCAAGTAAGAAACAGAATCATTATCCCCTGCTAAAAGTCACAGCTACAAGTTTCTTTACACACAGCGGACACAATGCTTTCTCGTATTAAAAACAAATTAAAACCCAATGTCTGACTAAAACTGTAACTAAGAGAGTGGCCTGTTGAAGTCTAAATGGATTCCACCAATGAACGCTCAACTGTCTGTCTGTCCTCTCACTGTGCTGCCAGTGTGCTCATGAAGGATCTCCATTCACTAAAGTTACAATAAGAAAGCCAGGCTTCCAAAATAAGGTCAGCATAGTAAGGAAATTAAGCCAGACCTTCTGCTGCCGTTTGAAATTCATATGTTGTTGTCTTAATTCACCTGTGACAATATCACAACTATAGAATTATTCTCATAGCTGCTGGTTTCAGCTGCTGTCTGAAGCTGTATGACGGTCACACAAAATGAACGCCATTGGAAGGCTGACCATTATCCTGGCCAATATACATGTGATTCTCGATATTATCCAGATCATCATTGAAATATTCTTAAAACTCTTGAAATGGTACTAACACATAGTTGAACTTGGCCTTACTTTTTGTTTGGAAACAAATACGTCATTGCTTCACAGATAGGACACATAGAGTTCTTTAGTGAACATCTTCTTAGTGAAAAGCAAATAAATAAATCAAATGATTTAAAAAAAGGAACTCATGAATCTGAAGGTTTCCCCCTGACATTTTCTTCTCTAAAGTGATAGTGAGCCAGATAGCTTTTTCATGTCACGAGTGACAATAATATCCTGTTATTATAAATTCACCACCATCCACTTATTTTGTGTTTTTTTATCACTATCCACAATCATTCCTAAGTCATCCCATCTCCACTATCATCATCATTGTGTAAAATGGCGCCGCGCGAGTGGCTGCCTTTTTTGCTCACCTGTGAGCTTTTTCTTTAAATTGTTACTTTCTGTTACTTTTTTACTTATTTAATTTTTGTAAACATTTTTGCACTATGGCAGCGAGACACGTAGAGTTTCACGTGGTCTACCTGCAGTTTTCTGCACTTTTCACCTCCGTGCCCGGAGTTTCAGCCTGCAGCCATGGCCCCCTTTGTTTACAGCAGGGGTCAGCTGT
>NW_026553053.1:0-3426 GCF_027596085.1 Anoplopoma fimbria | reverse complement strand
AATATACAATTGAATATTGGTGTCCATGTACACAAATCTGGATACTTCTTGTGACTATTTCCAAAACTGCCATGAAGTGGTCCTCAGTTGTCATTAAAGTTTTATAATCTGAAAGGCACAATGACACCTAATCACTGTCTACCCGTCAATTAAATAAATTGTGAGAAAGTTACTGAGCCCCCCTCTTTTTACTATCTAGTGCACATAGGACATTAACTTTATATGCATGAGATATCAAGTTCTGCTAATTTTTACTTTGATACAAAGTACACTTCAGGGGCCCATACCATATGTTCCCATCATGCACTTGTGTTGCACAGTGGCAACAGAAATGGAAGCGTCAGATCACGCAAACTAAGGAATTTCAAATCTTACACATGGTGGAGTTTAAACTTGTTTCATTGATGCATCCTCACATTTTATTGTCATTTCAACACTGACACAGTCATTTTATTTCTCTTAAATATAATCATGATCTTTTGTCTAACAGCTTTGATCTGCAGTCCGTAGATAATAGCATTCATGGAGGGAGGAACCACGTGGAACAAGACGGACGCCAGCTTCCTGTGGTCTGACAATTGAGGGAACCGATGGAGGATGATGATGATGAAGCCTGACAACAGCATGATGAAGTACACGGCCAGGTGGGTGGTGCAGGTCTGCAGCGCTTTGCTGTTCAGAGCCTTGTTCTTGCTGCTCAGACACACCATGGCGATCCTCAGGTAGGTGAGCGCCACACTGAAGAGCGACACAGCCATCGTGCCCATGGCGCTGATGAGCCCATAGATGTGGTTGATGAGGACGTTTTCACAGGACAGCTTGAACAAGGAGGGGTTGTCGCAGAACGGGTTAAGAACAATCCGCCTGCAGCGAGACAGACAGACGCTGAGCCCCACGCTGACCGCGATCAAGAGAAAAGACACCGTCCACGCCACCACCGACAGCGCCACCACCATCCTGTTGGTCATGATGGTGGCGTATCGCAGGGGGTTACAGATGGCCACGTAGCGGTCGAAGGCCATGATCATGAGCACCGTGTGGGAGGTGCCTCCATTGAAGTGAGCGCAGAAGGCCTGAATAGCACAGTCGATGTAGTGAATGTAGCGGTCTGTGATTGGAATAAAAACGTTACTCAGCAAGCGAGGGATGATGGTCGTCGCCCCGAAGGCATCGTTGATACTCATGTTGCAGAAGAGCAGGTACATGGGCTGGTGGAGGCTCTTCTCCATGGAGATCAGGACCACCAGGCCGATGTTGGACACCATGATGAAGATGTAGATGAGGAGGAGGAGGACGAAGGCAGGTACGGCGGACTGGGGGCTGACCTTTAACCCCTCCAGCTGTAGGATATCCATGTCAACAGTTTCGTTTTCCATGCTTCTGGTGACTAGTAGTTCTCTTGAATACCTATGTTGAATACACTTCCTGTAAGTCGCTTTGGATAAAAGCGTCTGCTAAATGACTGTAATCTAATGTAATGTAATGTATTGTGTATCTGAGGTACTTGGTTTCACTATATGCTAGCCTACACTTGCTGGGATTAGCTGTGAGACCTGCTTCACGAAGGACATCCAGCACCTTCTGTACCTGGGGCAAATGATTTTCCCAATCTGTGCTATGTATCACTATGTCATCTAAGTAGGCTGCGGCATACTTTTTGTGGGGTCGCAGGACCCGGTCCATGAGCCGTTGGAAGGTGGCAGGGGCTCCGTGCAGCCCAAATGGTAATTTGGTGTACTGAAAAAGCCCTTCACTTGTTGCAAAGGCTGTTTTCTCCTTGGAAGTTGGGGAAAGCGGGACTATTAGTCCATCAGGTTGTGGGTGGTATACTGACGTTCTGAGGTGCTTGATCTTTAGGAGGGAGCACAAGCCTTTTGCCTTTTTCCCCATGCTGTCACGGTTGGTGTGTGGACCCAAGAGCAGTACGACGAGGAGACAGATAAAGTTCTGGAGCTTTATTTGAAGCTGAGAACACTTTGAGCCCGAAAGGCCTCCTTCTTCAGCTTGACGGCCTCCTACACTGCTGGTGTCCACCAGCGGGTTCTGCCACCACGACAGGCACCGATCGCCTTCCGACCACAACTTCTAGCAGCAGCTTCCACAATGGAGGATTTCAACATGGCCCACTCGGATTCCATGTCCCCAGCCTCCCCCGGGATGCACGAGAAATTATTCCGGAGGTGGGAGTTGAAGACCTTGCGGACAGGATCCTCAGCCAGACGTTCCCAGTTCACCCTCACTACACGTTTGGGTTTACCGGGTCTGTCCGGCAGCCTCCCCGCCACCTGATCCAACTCACCACCAGGTGGTGATCAGTTGACAGCTCTGCTCCTCTCTTCACCCGAGTGTCCAAGACATATGGCCGCAGGTCTGATGGCACAACTACAAAGTCGATCATAGACCTTTGGCCTAGGGTGTTCTGGTACCAAGTACATTTATGAACCTCCCTATGCTCAAACATGGTGTTTGTTATGGACAGTCCATGACTAGCACAGAAGTCCAACAACAAAGCACCACTCGGGTTCAGATCGGGCAGGCCGTTCCTCCCAATCACACCCCTCCAGGTTTCTCCATTGTTACCCACATGAGCCGCTGAAGTCTCCCAGAAGAACTATGGAGTCCCCAGTCGGCACCCTTTCCAGAACACCACCCAAGGACTCCAAGAAGGCTTCAGATCTCGAACTGCCGCTTGGTGCATAGGCACAAATGACAGTCAGAGACTTTCCCCTGCGATTCCCAGTCACAGGAGGCCCCTCGCTTCCTCCCTGGGGAAAACTCCAGAACAGCGGAGCTGAGCCAAGGGCTGGTGAGCATCCCCACACCCGCCCGGCGCCTCTCACCTCTGGGCAACCCGGAAAAAAGGAAAAGTCCAGGAGTTTGGTTCCAGAACCAGTGCTATGCGTGGAGGTGAGCCCAACTATATCTAGTTGCTACCGCTCCACCTCTCGCACTAACCGGTTCCTTCCCGCCAGAGAGGTGACATTCCACGTCCCTAGAGCTAGTCTGTGATGCCGGGGGTCAGCACGCCCAGGTTCTCCGCCCCAGCCTGCCGCCCAGCTCACATTGCACCACCCCAATGCCTATCCCTGCGGGTGGTGGGCCTGACAGGGTGGCGGCACGATGTAGCTTTTTCCAGGCTGGCCCGCCAGGCCCCATGTGCCAAGGTCCGCCACCAGACGCTCGCCGGCGAAGCCCTCACCGGGTCTGGCTCCAGGAGGATGCCCTTGAGCCTTTTTTTTTCCGGCGAGGTGCCACAACCTTGCATCGCCCGATTCATTGAGGTTTTGTGATCAGCCTAGTCTGACCCCTCCCCCGAGACCACTTTGCCTTGGGAGACCCTACCAGGAGCTATTGCCCCCGACAACACAGCTCTCAGGATCACTGGGGCACACAAACCCCTCCACCACGATAAGGTGGCGATTCATT
>NW_026553052.1:0-553 GCF_027596085.1 Anoplopoma fimbria | reverse complement strand
CACTGAACTGTGAGTTTGACTTTCTGTGTCTTTGCTCTGCTGAGGACTCTGAAGGCAGCAACACACCAGAGCAACGCACACGCCTGTAACTTTTCTTATTTTGTGTGTGTGTGTGTTGGGCCCATGTGTGGTTTGGATTCTAACTAAGTATTTATCTGCTGTAGTAAAAAAGGGTCAAGAAAAAGGGACTTAAATAAACCTCTTTGGGCTCTGACACACCATGTCCACAATCTGCTGTTGGTGCGGTTGACTGTCACCTGTAGTTTCAACAAGTCGACTCTTATCAACCAGGGAACTCGCTCTCAGTGCAAAACAAACCAAAACCAGGTGAAGCTGAACTCCTTTAAAACAGCAAAACATTCCTATTGTGATGATTTATCAAGACGGTTTAAACAGGTTGATTCTTTGTCTGTTTTGTCTTTTCACAATAATGTCTGGACTAAAAGGCAACACACACTGGTGGCAGATGAAGAGCATCAAATCATCCAACTATTGTTTGATATGAGCCCACAAACCTGCAGCGTGACAACGTTGAGGCATGATGGCCGTCAAC
>NW_026553051.1:0-1597 GCF_027596085.1 Anoplopoma fimbria | reverse complement strand
AGACATCACGGTCCAGGTACCACAACAATTCATTAAGTGAACAGCAGAGGGTAAGTCAGGTTTACCTCTGTTGACGTGAACCTCCTCCAATCAGACCAGAGGACAACTGGCTGACACTCTTTATTAAATGACTGAGCCGCTCTTCTATTCCCATCAGGAGTGTTTCTCCTGGCTACGCTGACTTGGCGCCCTTAAAGCCCATTGCGACCCTTTGGACCCTGACGGCCTTTATCTCTACAAGGCCAATTAACTCAAAAGTTTTTGTTTCTGTCAACATTATTCAACTTCTCTGACCTTGTGTTGTCTCATCTTAGATTTGATCATATTCTAGATTACTCGATCTATCGTCATAACTTCAGTATATTGTTACTGGATGGATGTTTAGAGATGTGAAATACATTTAAAAAGTAAGAAAAGGGGAAACAGCATGACTGAGGCAACATTTTTATTCACAGTTATTTACATTAAATACACTATTGAGTCAATCATTGTCGTCAGTTAACCAGATGCCATGATGGGTGGTAGTCTCTGCTGCAACCACTGGGAGGGGATGTATCTCCCATTGATGACACTCCCTCTCATGACATCACATTTCCCCTCCACTGGCTTGAGGCTTCCGGAGGACCAGAAGTGGCCCACAGGACATCTCTTCGTGAGAGGGCATCTGCATTCCCATGGTTCTGGCCCGCCCTGTGAACAACACAGAAGTTAAAGGCTTGTAGGCTGAGGAACCAACTTGTTACCCGACTGTTTGTTTCCTTATTTCTTGACATCCACTGCAAAGCCGCATGGTCCGTGATCAGTGTGAATTTACGCCCAATGAGGTAATAGCGAAGGGTTTCAAGGGCCCACTTAACTGCCAGACATTCTTTCTCCAGTGTAGAGTATCTTTTCTCATGGGGCAATAGCTTTCTGCTACTGTAGAGGATGGGGTGCTCCTCCCCCTGCTGTACCTGGGAGAGTACTGCCCCCAGACCCACCTCTGAGGCGTCTGTCTGAACCACAAACTCCTTGTTAAAGTCCGGGACTGCGAGCACAGGGTGGGAACACAAGGCCTTCTTGAGGATCATGAAGGCCTCCTCTGCCTTCTGGGACCACTTCATCATTCGGGGCTGTCTCTTAGCTGTTAGGTCTGTTAGAGGGGCAATAAGATCAGAAAAGTTAGGAACAAAACGCCTGTAGTAGTTTGCAAGCCCTATAAAAGATTTCACTTGTCTCTGTGTTACAGGACGTGGCCAGTCTTGGATGGCCCTCAGTTTGGCGTCTTGTGGTTTGACAAGGCCCCGGCCTATTGTGTATCCTATCTCCAGGCCATGGTCAAGCCCTACACCCCCGCCTGACCACTTGGCTCTGCTGCCTCGGAGCGATTGGTTGCCCCGTCGCTCAGAGGTCTCTGCGGCCGATCCACCCGGTCACAGCTTTTTTCTGTCCTGGCCCCTCAGTGGTGGAATGAACTCCCCACTGACGTCAGGACAGCAGAGTCACTGCCCAGCTTTCGGCGCAGGCTGAAAACTCACCTCTTCAAGAAGTACTACCCTGAGCCTTCCTCGTAGCACTTATTGCATTCGTATTAGTTGTTGCACTTATCATACTCGTA
>NW_026553050.1:0-9100 GCF_027596085.1 Anoplopoma fimbria | reverse complement strand
TTTTACTTTTTTCAACATACCATACTTAGGCTTCATTCGACATACTATACTCTGACCTTTTTTCATACTTTTTTCGACATACTATACTATGACTTTTTTATGAATTTATTCAAAAGGGTGGCTGTGGCACGCCAGGTAGAGCGCTCATCCCGTAACCACAAGGTTGGTGGTTCGAACCCCTCTTCAGTCAACATGCAGAGGTGTCCTTGAGCGAGACACCTAACCCCAGGCATCCAACTGCTCCTCTGTGATGGGTTAAATGCAGATAATTGTAATTTGTCATTGTTGGACTAATGAAGGCTTTATTAACATACTATACTATGACTTTTTTAAGGCTTTTTTCGACATACTATACGATGACTTTTTTGACTTTTTTCGACATACTATACTATGACCTTTTTATGACTTTTTCAACATACTATACTATGACCTTTTTATGACTTTTTTTCAACATACTATACTTAGGCTTTCTTCAACAGACTATACTATGACTTTTTTCAACATAATATACTATGACTTTTTCGACATAATATACTATGACTTTTTTTGACTTTTTTCGACATACTATACTATGACCTTTTTATGACTTTTTCGACATACTATACTATGACCTTTTTATGACTTTTTTTCAACATACTATACTTAGGCTTTCTTCAACAGACTATACTATGACTTTTTTTTGAACATAATATACTGTGACTTTTTTTGACTTTTTTGACTTTTTTTCGACATACTATACTATGACTTTTTTTCATACTTTTTTCGACATACTATACTATGACCTTTTTTCAACATACTACACTTAGGCTTTTTTCGACATACTATACTATGACTTTTTTTTGACTTTTTTCGACATACTATACTATGACCTTTTTTTGACTTTTTCGACATACTATACTATGACCTTTTTATGACTTTTCTTCAACATACTATACTCTGACTTTTTCAACATACTATACT
Source organism: Anoplopoma fimbria (assembly GCF_027596085.1). Classification (NCBI taxonomy): domain Eukaryota; kingdom Metazoa; phylum Chordata; class Actinopteri; order Perciformes; family Anoplopomatidae; genus Anoplopoma; species Anoplopoma fimbria. The sequence goes on along the minus strand of NW_026553050.1, from coordinate 8,140 downwards.
TGACCTTTTTATGACTTTTTCATACATACTATACTATGACTTTTTATGACTTTTCTTCAACATACTATACTATGACTTTTTTTCAACATACTATACTATGACTTTTTTGACTTTTTCGACATACTATACTATGACCTTTTTATGACTTTTCTTCAACATACTATACTCTGACTTTTTTCAACATACTATACTATGACTTTTTATGACTTTTTCGACATACTATACTATGACCTTTTTTTGACTTTTCTTCAACATACTATACTCTGACTTTTTTCAACATACTATACTATGACCTTTTTATGACTTTTTCGACATACTATACTATGACCTTTTTATGACTTTTCTTCAACATACTATACTCTGACTTTTTTCAACATACTATACTATGACTTTTTTCTGACTTTTTTCGACATACTATACTATGACCTTTTTATGACTTTTTTCGACATACTATACTTGACCTTTTACTATGACTTTTTTCAACATAATATACTATGACTTTTTTTGACTTTTTTCTTTTTTTTTCATACTATACTATGACCTTTTTTTCAACATACTACACTTAGGCTTTATTCGACATACTATACTATGACTTTTTTTTATGACTTTTTTCGACATACTATACTATGACCTTTTTATGACCTTTTTTCTGACTTTTTTCGACATACTATACTATGACCTTTTTATGACTTTTTCGACATACTATACTATGACCTTTTTATGACTTTTTTTCAACATACTATACTTAGGCTTTCTTCAACAGACTATACTATGACTTTTTCAACATAATATACTATGACTTTTTTGACTTTTTTCGACATACTATACTATGACCTTTTTTTATACTTTTTTCGACATACTATACAATGACCTTTTTTTCAACATACTACACTTAGGCTGTATTCGACATACTATACTATGACCTTTTTTTGACTTTTTTCGACATACTATACTATGACCTTTCTTTTTGCTTTTTTTCAACATACCATACTTAGGCTTTCTTCAACATACTATACTATGACTTTTTTCGACATACTATACTCTGACCTTTTTTCATACTTTTTTCGACATACTATACTATGACCTTTTTATGACTTTTTTTCAACATACTATACTTAGGCTTTCTTCAACAGACTATACTATGACTTTTTTCAACACAATATACTATGACTTTTTTCGACATACTATACTATGACCTTTTTTTTGACTTTTTTTACTATACTATGACTTTTTTCAACATACTACACTTAGGCTTTATTCGACATACTATACTATGACTTTTTTATGAATTTATTCAAAAGGGTGGCTGTGGCACGCCAGGTAGAGCGCTCATCCCGTAACCACAAGGTTGGTGGTTCGAACCCCTCTTCAGTCAACATGCAGAGGTGTCCTTGAGCGAGACACCTAACCCCCAGGCATCCAACTGCTCCTCTGTGATGGGTTAAATGCAGATAATTGTAATTTGTCATTGTTGGACTAATGAAGGCTTTATTAACATACTATACTATGGCTTTTTTAAGGCTTTTTTCGACATACTATACGATGACTTTTTTGACTTTTTTCGACATACTATACTATGACCTTTTTATGACTTTTTCAACATACTATACTATGACCTTTTTATGACTTTTTCAACATACTATACTATGACCTTTTTATGACTTTTTTTCAACATACTATACTTAGGCTTTCTTCAACAGACTATACTATGACTTTTTTCAACATAATATACTATGACTTTTTTCGACATACTATACTATGACCTTTTTTTTTTACTTTTTTCACATACTATACTATGACCTTTTTATGACTTTTTTCAACATACTATACTATGACCTTTTTATGACTTTTTTCAACATACTATACTTAGGCTTTCTTCAACAGACTATACTATGACTTTTTTCAACATAATATACTATGACTTTTTTTGACTTTTTTCGACATACTATACTATGACCTTTTTTTATACTTTTTTCGACATACTATACAATGACCTTTTTTTCAACATACTACACTTAGGCTGTATTCGACATACTATACTATGACCTTTTTTTGACTTTTTTCGACATACTATACTATGACCTTTCTTTTTACTTTTTTTCAACATACCATACTTAGGCTTTCTTCAACATACTATACTCTGACCTTTTTTCATACTTTTTTCGACATACTATACTATGACTTTTTTATGAATTTATTCAAAAGGGTGGCTGTGGCACGCCAGGTAGAGCGCTCATCCCGTAACCACAAGGTTGGTGGTTCGAACCCCTCTTCAGTCAACATGCAGAGGTGTCCTTGAGCGAGACACCTAACCCCCAGGCATCCAACTGCTCCTCTGTGATGGGTTAAATGCAGATAATTGTAATTTGTCATTGTTGGACTAATGAAGGCTTTATTAACATACTATACTATGACTTTTTTAAGGCTTTTTTCGACATACTATACGATGACTTTTTTGACTTTTTTCGACATACTATACTATGACCTTTTTATGACTTTTTCAACATACTATACTATGACCTTTTTATGACTTTTTTTCAACATACTATACTTAGGCTTTCTTCAACAGACTATACTATGACTTTTTTCAACATAATATACTATGACTTTTTTCGACATACTATACTATGACCTTTTTTTTTACTTTTTTCGACATACTATACTATGACCTTTTTATGACTTTTTCGACATACTATACTATGACCTTTTTATGACTTTTTTTCAACATACTATACTTAGGCTTTCTTCAACAGACTATACTATGACTTTTTTCAACATAATATACTATGACTTTTTTTGACTTTTTTTGACTTTTTTCGACATACTATACTATGACTTTTTTTGACTTTTTTCGACATACTATACTATTACCTTTTTTTCAACATACTACACTTAGGCTTTATTCGACATACTATACTATGACTTTTTTTATGACTTTTTTCGACATACTATACTATGACCTTTTTATGACTTTTTCGACATACTATACTATGACCTTTTTATGACTTTTCTTCAACATACTATACTCTGACTTTTTTCAACATACTATACTATGACCTTTTTATGACTTTTTCGACATACTATACTATGACCTTTTTATGACTTTTCTTCAACATACTATACTCTGACTTTTTTCAACATACTATACTATGACTTTTTTCTGACTTTTTTCGACATACTATACTATGACCTTTTTATGACTTTTCTTCAACATACTATACTCTGACTTTTTTCAACATACTATACTATGACCTTTTTATGACTTTTTCGACATACTATACTATGACCTTTTTATGACTTTTCTTCAACATACTATACTCTGACTTTTTTCAACATACTATACTATGACTTTTTTCTGACTTTTTTCGACATACTATACTATGACCTATTTATGACTTTTTTCGACATACTATACTATGACCTTTTTATGACTTTTTTTCAACATACTATACTTAGGCTTTCTTCAACAGACTATACTATGACTTTTTTCAACATAATATACTATTACTTTTTTTGACTTTTTTTCATACTATACTATGACCTTTTTTTATACTTTTTCGACATACTTTACAATGACCTTTTTTTCAACATACTACACTTAGGCTGTATTCGACATACTATACTATGACCTTTTTTTGACTTTTTTCGACATACTATACTATGACCTTTCTTTTTGCTTTTTTTCAACATACCATACTTAGGCTTTCTTCAACATACTATACTATGACTTTTTTTCAACACAATATACTATGACTTTTTCGACATACTATACTATGACCTTTTTTTTGACTTTTTTCGACATACTATACTATGACCTTTTTTTTTTTTTCAACATACTATACTTAGGCTTTCTTCAACAGACTATACTATGACTTTTTTCAACATAATATACTATGACTTTTTTTGACTTTTTTTGACTTTTTTCGACATACTATACTATGACCTTTTTTTCAACATACTACACTTAGGCTTTATTCGACATACTATACTATGACTTTTTTTTATGACTTTTTTCGACATACTATACTATGACCTTTTTTTGACTTTTTTCGACATACTATACTATGACCTTTTTATGACTTTTTCGACATACTATACTATGACCTTTTTATGACTTTTCTTCAACATACTATACTCTGACTTTTTTCAACATACTATACTATGACTTTTTTCTGACTTTTTTCGACATACTATACTATGACCTTTTTATGACTTTTTCGACATACTATACTATGACCTTTTTATGACTTTTTTTCAACATACTATACTTAGGCTTTCTTCAACAGACTATACTATGACTTTTTTCAACATACTATACTATGACTTTTTTCTGACTTTTTTCGACATACTATACTATGACCTTTTTTTGACTTTTTTCGACATACTATACTATGACCTTTCTTTTTGCTTTTTTCAACATACTATACTTAGGCTTTCTTCAACAGACTATACTATGACTTTTTTCAACACAATATACTATGACTTTTTTCGACATACTATACTATGACCTTTTTATGACTTTTTCGACATACTATACTATGACTTTTTTTCAACATACTATACTTAGGCTTTCTTCAACAGACTATACTATGACTTTTTTCAACATAATATACTATGACTTTTTTTTGACCTTTTTTGACTTTTTTCGACATACTATACTATGACCTTTTTTTCAACATACTACACTTAGGCTTTATTCGACATACTATACTATGACTTTTTTTTATGACTTTTTTCGACATACTATACTATGACCTTTTTTTGACTTTTTTCGACATACTATACTATGACCTTTTTATGACTTTTTTTCGACATACTATACTATGACCTTTTTATGACTTTTCTTCAACATACTATACTCTGACTTTTTTCAACATACTATACTATGACTTTTTTCTGACTTTTTTCGACATACTATACTATGACCTTTTTATGACTTTTTCGACATACTATACTATGACCTTTTTATGACTTTTTTTCAACATACTATACTTAGGCTTTCTTCAACAGACTATACTCTGACTTTTTTCAACATACTATACTATGACTTTTTTCTGACTTTTTTCGACATACTATACTATGACCTTTTTATGACTTTTTCGACATACTATACTATGACCTTTTTATGACTTTTTTTCAACATACTATACTTAGGCTTTCTTCAACAGACTATACTATGACTTTTTTCAACATAATATACTATGACTTTTTTTGACTTTTTTCGACATACTATACTATGACCTTTTTTTATACTTTTTTCGACATACTATACAATGACCTTTTTTTCAACATACTACACTTAGGCTGTATTCGACATACTATACTATGACCTTTTTTTTACTTTTTTCGACATACTATACTATGACCTTTCTTTTTGCTTTTTTCAACATACTATACTTAGGCTTTCTTCAACAGACTATACTATGACTTTTTTCAACATAATATACTATGACTTTTTTCGACATACTATACTATGACCTTTTTTTTTTGACTTTTTTCGACATACTATACTATGACCTTTTTTTCAACATACTATACTTAGGCTTTCTTCAACAGACTATACTATGACTTTTTTCAACATAATATACTATGACTTTTTTTGACTTTTTTTGACTTTTTTCGACATACTATACTATGACCTTTTTTTCATACTTTTTTCGACATACTATACTATGACCTTTTTTTCAACATACTACACTTAGGCTTTATTCGACATACTATACTATGACTTTTTTTTATGACTTTTTTCGACATACTATACTATGACCTTTTTTTGACTTTTTTCGACATACTATACTATGACCTTTTTTTATACTTTTTTCGACATACTTTACAATGACCTTTTTTTCAACATACTACACTTAGGCTGTATTCGACATACTATACTATGACCTTTTTTTGACTTTTTTCGACATACTATACTATGACCTTTCTTTTTGCTTTTTTTCAACATACTATACTTAGGCTTTCTTCAACAGACTATACTATGACTTTTTTCAACACAATATACTATGACTTTTTTCGACATACTATACTATGACCTTTTTTTGACTTTTTTCGACATACTATACTATGACCTTTTTTTCAACATACTATACTTAGGCTTTCTTCAACAGACTATACTATGACTTTTTTCAACATAATATACTATGACTTTTTTTGACTTTTTTTGACTTTTTTCGACATACTATACTATGACCTTTTTTTCATACTTTTTTCGACATACTATACTATGACCTTTTTTTCAACATACTACACTTAGGCTTTATTCGACATACTATACTATGACTTTTTTTATGACTTTTTTCGACATACTATACTATGACCTTTTTTTGACTTTTTTCGACATACTATACTATGACCTTTTTATGACTTTTCTTCAACATACTATACTCTGACTTTTTCAACATACTATACTATGACCTTTTTATGACTTTTCGACATACTATACTATGACCTTTTTATGACTTTTTTCAACATACTATACTTAGGCTTTCTTCAACAGACTATACTATGACTTTTTCAACATAATATACCATGACTTTTTTGACTTTTTTCGACATACTATACTATGACCTTTTTTTATACTTTTTTCGACATACTTTACAATGACCTTTTTTTCAACATACTACACTTAGGCTGTATTCGACATACTATACTATGACCTTTTTTTGACTTTTTTCGACATACTATTCTATGACCTTTCTTTTTGCTTTTTTTCAACATACTATACTTAGGCTTTCTTCAACAGACTATACTATGACTTTTTTCAACACAATATACTATGACTTTTTTCGACATACTATACTATGACCTTTTTTTCAACATACTATACTTAGGCTTTCTTCAACAGACTATACTATGACTTTTTCAACATAATATACTATGACTTTCTTTGACTTTTTTTGACTTTTTCGACATACTATATTATGACCTTTTTTTCATACTTTTTTCGACATACTATACTATGACCTTTTTTTCAACATACTACACTTAGGCTTTATTCGACATACTATACTATGACTTTTTTATGACTTTTTTTCGACATACTATACTATGACCTTTTTTTGACTTTTTTCGACATACTATACTATGACCTTTTTTATACTTTTTCGACATACTTTACAATGACCTTTTTTTCAACATACTACACTTAGGTTGTATTCGACATACTATACTATGACCTTTTTTTGACTTTTTTTCGACATACTATACTGTGACCTTTCTTTTTGCTTTTTTTCAACATACTATACTTAGGCTTTCTTCAACAGACTATACTATGACTTTTTTCAACATAATATACTATGACTTTTTTCGACATACTATACTATGACCTTTTTTTTGACTTTTTCGACATACTATACTATGACCTTTTTTTCAACATACTATACTTAGGCTTTCTTCAACAGACTATACTATGACTTTTTTCAACATAATATACTATGACTTTTTTTGACTTTTTTTGACTTTTTTCGACATACTATACTATGACCTTTTTTTCATACTTTTTTCGACATACTATACTATGACCTTTTTTCAACATACTACACTTAGGCTTTATTCGACATACTATACTATGACTTTTTTTTTTATGACTTTTTTACATACTATACTATGACCTTTTTTTGACTTTTTTCGACATACTATACTATGACCTTTTTATGACTTTTCTTCAACATACTATACTCTGACTTTTTTCAACATACTATACTATGACTTTTTTATGACTTTTTCGACATACTATACTATGACCTTTTTATGACTTTTTCGACATACTATACTATGACCTTTTTATGACTTTTCTTCAACATGCTATACTCTGACTTTTTTCAACATACTATACTATGACTTTTTTCTGACTTTTTCAACATACTATACTATGACCTTTTTATGACTTTTTCAACATACTATACTATGACCTTTTTATGACTTTTTTCAACATACTATACTTAGGCTTTCTTCAACAGACTATACTATGACTTTTTCAACATAATATACGATGACTTTTTTTGACTTTTTTCGACATACAACACTATGACCTTTTTTTATACTTTTTTCGACATACTATACAATGACCTTTTTTCAACATACTACACTTAGGCTTTATTCGGACATACTATACTATGACCTTTTTTTATAC
>NW_026553049.1:0-9220 GCF_027596085.1 Anoplopoma fimbria | reverse complement strand
TATTTAATGTTTATTCTCTTTATTTAATTAATGTTTCATTATCTTTATTTAATGTTTCATTTTCTCTTCATTTAATTAATGTTTCATTATCTTTATTTAATGTTTCATTTTCTTTATTTAATGTTTCATTCTCTTTATTTAATGTTTTATTATATATATATTTTTTTAAATTCACTAACTTTATTGAGACATTTGTTCATACATATAAAACACAATATATTTATATATATATGTATATATTTAAATTTTCAAGTTCTTATTTTTAAGATCTTAAGTTGATGCCACGAAGGCTGCAATATCATCTATTATCTTTATTTAATGTTTTATTATCTTTATTTAATGTTTCGCGTTTGTCACAGTCGCGGTGCAGTGACGTCACGTCATGATGTTTTCACGGATGTTTATCTGGACGGCTCATTCTCCTGTATACCGGTGTGCCGGATTACCGGCGTTTTTCACGGTACCGGTACCGGTGGACCGACCGGCTCAACCTCCTATAGCTAGCATGCTAGCTAGAGGAGGTTGAGCCGTCTGGGAGCTAGAGGAGGCGTCCCGGTAGAATCCCGGTGACCGGGAAATAGGTTCCGCGATCACCGCGCATTGCATGCTGGGTAGATTTTTTTTTTTTTTTTTTTTTTAAATTCACTAACTTTATTGAGACATTTGTTCATACATATAAAACACTATATTTATATATATATATTTACATTTTCAAGTTCTTATTTTTAAGATCTTAAGTTGATGCCACGAAGGCTGCAATATCATCTATTATCTTTATTTAATGTTTTATTTATCTTTATTTAATGTTTCATTTGTTTAATGTTTCATTATCTTTATTTAATGTTTCATTTTCTTTATTTATGTTTTCTTTTATTTAATGTTTATCTTTATTTAATGTTTCATTTTCTTTATTTAATGTTTCATTCTCTTTATTTAATGTTTTAATGTTTTATTCTCTTCATTTAATTAATGTTTCATTATCTTTATTTAATGTTTCATTTTCTTTATTTAATGTTTCATTCTCTTTATTTAATGTTTTATTATATATATATTTTTTTAAATTCACTAACTTTATTGAGACATTTGTTCATACATATAAAACACAATATATTTATATATATATGTATATATTTAAATTTTCAAGTTCTTATTTTTAAGATCTTAAGTTGATGCCACGAAGGCTGCAATATCATCTATTATCTTTATTTAATGTTTTATTTTCTTTATTTAATGTTTCATTTGTCTCTTTATTTAATTAATGTTTCATTATCTTTATTTAATGTTTCATTATCTTTATTTAATGTTTCATTTAATGTTTTATTCTCTTTATTTAATTAATGTTTCATTATCTTTTTTAATGTTTCATTTTATTTATTTAATGTTTCATTTCTTTATTTAATGTTTCATTTTAATTTTTATTTTCTTTATTTAATGTTTTATTCTCTTCATTTAATTAATGTTTCATTATCTTTATTTAATGTTTCATTTTCTTTATTTAATGTTTCATTCTCTTTATTTAATGTTTTATTATATATTTTATATTTTTTTTAAATTCACTAACTTTATTGAGACATTTGTTCATACATATAAAACACAATATATTTATATATATATGTATATATTTAAATTTTCAAGTTCTTATTTTTAAGATCTTAAGTTGATGCCACGAAGGCTGCAATATCATCTATTATCTTTATTTAATGTTTTATTTTCTTTATTTAATGTTTCATTCTCTTTATTTAATTAATGTTTCATTATCTTTATTTAATGTTTCATGTTTCTTTATTTAATGTTTTATTTAATGTTTCAATTTTCTTTATTTAATCTTTTATTTTCTTTATTTAATGTTTTATTCTCTTCATTTAATTAATGTTTCATTATCTTTATTTAATGTTTCATTTTCTTTATTTAATGTTTCATTCTCTTTATTTAATGTTTTATTATATATATATTTTTTTAAATTCACTAACTTTATTGAGACATTTGTTCATACATATAAAACACAATATATTTATATATATATGTATATATTTAAATTTTCAAGTTCTTATTTTTAAGATCTTAAGTTGATGCCACGAAGGCTGCAATATCATCTATTATCTTTATTTAATGTTTTATTATCTTTATTTAATGTTTCGCGTTTGTCACAGTCGCGGTGCAGTGACGTCACGTCATGATGTTTTCACGGATGTTTATCTGGACGGCTCAGCCTCCTGTATACCGGTGTGCCGGATTACCGGCGTTTTTCACGGTACCGGTACCGGTGGACCGATCGGCTCAACCTCCTATAGCTAGCATAGCTAGAGGAGGTTGAGCCGTCTGGGAGCTAGAGGAGGCGTCCCGGTAGAATCCCGGTGACCGGGAAATAGGTTCCGGCGATCACCGCGCATTGCATGCTGGGTAGATTTTTTTTTTTTTTTTTTTTTGAGACATTTGTTCATAATTCACTAACTTTATTGAGACATTTGTTCATACATATAAAACACATATATATATTATATATTTAATTTTCATTATTTATTTTTTCAAGTTCTTATTTTTAAGATTTAAGTTGATGCCACGAAGGCTGCAATATCATCTATTATCTTATTTAATGTTTTATTCTCTTTATTTAATTAATGTTTCATTATCTTTATTTAATGTTTCATTTTCTTTATTTAATGTTTTCATTTAATCTTTATTTAATCTTTTATTTTCTTTATTTAATGTTTTATTCTCTTCATTTAATTAATGTTTCATTATCTTTATTTAATGTTTCATTTTCTTTATTTAATGTTTCATTCTCTTTATTTAATGTTTTATTATATATATTTTTTTTTTAAATTCACTAACTTTATTGAGACATTTGTTCATACATATAAAACAAATATATTTATATATATATTATATATTTAAATTTTTATATTATAAGTTCTTATTTTTAAGATCTTTTTAAGTTGATGCCACGAAGGCTGCAATATCATCTATTATCTTTATTTAATGTTTTATTTTCTTTATTTAATGTTTCATTTTCTTTATTTAATTTGTTTCATTATCTTTATTTAATGTTTCATTATCTTTATTTAATGTTTCATTTTCTTTATTTAATGTTTTATTCTCTTTATTTAATTTTAAATGTTTCATTATCTTTATTTAATGTTTCATTTTCTTTATTTAATGTTTTATTTTCTTTATTTAATGTTTTATTTTTTTAATTAATGTTTCATTATCTTTATTTAATGTTTCATTTTCTTTTTATTTAATGTTTCATTCTTTTTATTTAATGTTTTATTATTTCATTTTTTTTATTATATATTTTTTTTTAAATTCACTAACTTTATTGAGACATTTGTTCATACATATAAAACACAATATATTTATATATATATATGTATATATTTAAATTTTCAAGTTCTTATTTTTAAGATCTTAAGTTGATGCCACGAAGGCTGCAATATCATCTATTATCTTTATTTAATGTTTTATTATCTTTATTTAATGTTTCGCGTTTGTCACAGTCGCGGTGCAGTGACGTCACGTCATGATGTTTTCACGGATGTTTATCTGGACGGCTCATCCTCCTGTATACCGGTGTGCCGGATTACCGGCTTCACGGTACCGGTACCGGTGGACCGACCGGCTCAACCTCCTATAGCTAGCATAGCTAGAGGAGGTTGAGCCGTCTGGGAGCTAGAGGAGGCGTCCCGGTAGAATCCCGGTGACCGGGAAATAGGTTCCGGCGATCACCGCGCATTGCATGCTGGGTAGATTTTTTTTTTTTTTTTTTTTTTTTTTTTTTTTTAAATTCACTAACTTTATTGAGACATTTGTTCATACATATAAAACACAATATATTTATATATATATATTTAAATTTTCAAGTTTTATTTTTAAGATCTTAAGTTGATGCTTATCATCTATTATCTTTATTTAATGTTTTAATTTAATGATCTTAAGTTGATGCTTTATTTAATGCTGCAATATCATCTATTATCTTTATTTAATGTTTTATTCTTTTATTTAATTAATGTTTCATTATCTTTATTTAATGTTTCATTTTCTTTATTTAATGTTTCATTCTCTTTATTTAATCTTTTATTTTCTTTATTTAATGTTTTATTCTCTTCATTTAATTAATGTTTCATTATCTTTATTTAATGTATTTTCATTTTCTTTATTTAATGTTTCATTCTCTTTATTTAATGTTTTATTATATATATTTTTTTTAAATTCACTAACTTTATTGAGACATTTGTTCATACATATAAAACACAATATATTTATATATATATGTATATATTTAAATTTTCAAGTTCTTATTTTTAAGATCTTAAGTTGATGCCACGAAGGCTGCAATATCATCTATTATCTTTATTTAATGTTTTATTTTCTTTATTTAATGTTTCATTTCTTTATTTAATTAATGTTTCATTATCTTTATTTAATGTTTCATTATCTTTATTTAATGTTTCATTTTCTTTATTTAATGTTTTATTCTCTTTATTTAATTAATGTTTTTTTCACGGTATTATCTTTATTTAATGTTTCATTTCTTTATTTAATGTTTCATTTTAATGTTTTATTTTCTTTATTTTTATTTAATTTTATTCTCTTTATTTAATTAATTTTCATTTAATCTTTATTTAATTAATGTTTCATTATCTTTATTTAATGTTTAATGTTTCATTCTCTTTATTTAATGTTTTATTATATATATATTTTTTTAAATTCACTAACTTTATTGAGACATTTGTTCATACATATAAAACACAATATATTTATATATATATGTATATATTTAAATTTTCAAGTTCTTATTTTTAAGATCTTAAGTTGATGCCACGAAGGCTGCAATATCATCTATTATCTTTATTTAATGTTTTATTATCTTTATTTAATGTTTCGCGTTTGTCACAGTCGCGGTGCAGTGAATCACGTCATGATGTTTTCACGGATGTTTATCTGGACGGCTCATCCTCCTGTATACCGTGTGCCGGATTACCGGCGTTTTTCACGGTACCGGTACCGGTGGATTTAATGTTCAACCTCCTATAGCTAGCATAGCTAGAGGAGGTTGAGCCGTCTGGGAGCTAGAGGAGGCGTCCCGGTAGAATCCCGGTGACCGGGAAATAGGTTCCGGCGATCACCGCGCATTGCATGCTGGGTAGATTTTTTTTTTTTTTCGTTTTTAAATTCACTAACTTTATTGAGACATTTGTTCATACATATAAAACACAATATATTTATATATATATATTTTTAATTTTCAAGTTCTTATTTTTAAGATCTTAAGTTGATGCCACGAAGGCTGCAATATCATCTATTATCTTTATTTAATGTTTTATTATCTTTATTTAATTTTTATGTTTCATTATCTTTATTTAATGTTTCATTTTCTTTATTTAATGTTTCATTCTCTTTATTTAATGTTTTTATTTTCTTTATTTAATGTTTTATTCTCTTCATTTAATTAATGTTTCATTATCTTTATTTAATGTTTCATTTTCTTTATTTAATTTTTTTTTCTCTTTATTTAATGTTTTATTATATATATATTTTTTTAAATTCACTAACTTTATTGAGACATTTGTTCATACATATAAAACACAATATATTTATATATATATGTATATATTTAAATTTTCAAGTTCTTATTTTTAAGATCTTAAGATCTTAAGTTGATGCCACGAAGGCTGCAATATCATCTATTATCTTTATTTAATGTTTTATTTTCTTTATTTAATGTTTCATTAAATTCACTAACATTTGGGACATTTGTTCTCTTTATTTATTTATTAATGTTTCATTTTTATTTAATGTTTTAATTATCTTTATTTAATGTTTCATTTTTAATCTTTATTTAATGTTTTATTCTCTTTATTTAATTAATGTTTCATTATCTTTATTTAATGTTTCATTTTCTTTATTTAATGTTTCATTCTCTTTATTTAATCTTTTATTTTCTTTATTTAATGTTTTATTCTCTTCATTTAATTAATGTTTCATTATCTTTATTTAATGTTTCATTTTCTTTATTTAATGTTTCATTCTTTATTTATTTAATGTTTTTTATATTATATTTTTTTAAATTCACTAACTTTATTGAGACATTTGTTCATACATATAAAACACAATATATTTATATATATATGTATATATTTAAATTTTCAAGTTCTTATTTTTAAGATCTTAAGTTGATGCCACGAAGGCTGCAATATCATCTATTATCTTTATTTAATGTTTTATTATCTTTATTTAATGTTTCGCGTTTGTCACAGTCGCGGTGCAGTGACGTCATTTATGATGTTTTCACGGATGTTTATCTGGACGGCTCATCCTCCTGTATTTAATGGTGTGCCGGATTACCGGCGTTTTTCACGGTACCGGTTTGGATTTAATGTTCAACCTCCTATAGCTAGCATAGCTAGAGGAGGTTGAGCCGTCTGGGAGCTAGAGGAGGCGTCCCGGTAGAATCCCGGTGACCGGGAAATAGGTTCCGGCGATCACCGCGCATTGCATGCTTTATAGATTTTTTTTTTTTTTTTTTTTTTTTTTAATTCACTAACTTTATTGAGACATTTGTTCATACATATAAAACACAATATATTTATATATATATATTTTTAAATTTTCAAGTTCTTATTTTTAAGATCTTAAGTTGATGCCACGAAGGCTGCAATATCATCTATTATCTTTATTTAATGTTTTATTATTATCTTTATTTAATGTTTCGTTTGTCACAGTCGCGGTGCAGTGACGTCACGTCATTATGTTTTCACGGATGTTTATCTGGACGGCTCATTCTCCTGTATACCGGTGTGCCGGATTACCGGCGTTTTTCACGGTATTTAATGGATTTTCAACCTCCTATAGCTAGCATAGCTAGAGGAGGTTGAGCCGTCTGGGAGCTAGAGGAGGCGTCCCGGTAGAATCCCGGTGACCGGGAAATAGGTTCCGGCGATCACCGCGCATTGCATGCTGGGTAGATTTTTTTTTTTTTTTTTTTTTTTTAAATTCACTAACTTTATTGAGACATTTGTTCATACATATAAAACACAATATATTTATATATATATGTATATATTTAAATTTTCAAGTTCTTATTTTTAAGATCTTAAGTTGATGCCACGAAGGCTGCAATATCATCTATTATCTTTATTTAATGTTTTATTTAATCTTTATTTAATTTAATGTTTCATTCTCTTTTTAATCATTTATTAATTTTCTTTATTTAATTTTTTATTATCTTTATTTAATGTTTCATTTTTTAATGTTTATTTAATGTTTCATTTTCTTTATTTAATGTTTTATTTTTTTTATTTATTTTTTAAATTCACTAACTTTATTGAGACATTTGTTCATACATTATTTAATATATTTATATATATATGTTATATTTAAATTTTCATTCTTATTTTTAAGATCTTAACCGTTGATGGTTCACGATTTATTCATCTATTATTTTTTTTTTTTTTTTATTTTTTTAAATTCACTAACTTTATTGAGACATTTGTTCATACATATAAAACACAATATATTTATATATATATATATTATTTAAATTTTCAAGTTCTTATTTTTAAGATCTTAAGTTGATGCCACGAAGGCTGCAATATCATCTATTATCTTCATTTAATGTTTTATTCTCTTTATTTAATTAATGTTTCATTATCTTTATTTAATGTTTCATTTTCTTTATTTAATGTTTCATTATCTTTATTTAATGTTTCATTTATTTAATGTTTCTTTTTTATTTAATCTTTTATTTAATGTTTTATTCTCTTCATTAATTAATGTTTCATTATCTTTATTTAATGTTTCATTTTCTTTATTTAATGTTTCATTCTCTTTATTTAATGTTTTATTATATATATATTTTTTTAAATTCACTAACTTTATTGAGACATTTGTTCATACATATAAAACACAATATATTTATATATATATGTATATATTTAAATTTTCAAGTTCTTATTTTTAAGATCTTAAGTTGATGCCACGAAGGCTGCAATATCATCTATTATCTTCATTTAATGTTTTATTCTCTTTATTTAATGTTTCATTCTCTTTATTTAATTAATGCGTTTGTCACAGTCGCGGTGCAGTGACGTCACGTCATGATGTTTTCACGGATGTTTATCTGGACGGCTCAGCCTCCTGTATACCGGTGTGCCGGATTACCGGCGTTTTTCACGGTACCGGTACCGGTGGATTAACCGTTCAACCTCCTATAGCTAGCATAGCTAGAGGAGGTTGAGCCGTCTGGGAGCTAGAGGAGGCGTCCCGGTAGAATCCCGGTGACCGGAATAGGTTCCGGCGATCACCGCGCATTGCATGCTGGGTAGATTTTTTTTTTTTTTTTTTTTTTTAAATTCACTAACTTTATTGAGACATTTGTTCATACATATAAAACACAATATATTTATATATATATATTATAATTTAAATTTTCAAGTTCTTATTTTTAAGATCTTAAGTTGATGCCACGAAGGCTGCAATATCATCTATTATCTTCATTTAATGTTTTATTATCTTTATTTAATGTTTCATTATTTGTCACAGTCGCGGTGCAGTGACGTCACGTCATGATGTTTTCACGGATGTTTATCTGGACGGCTCAGCCTCCTGTATACCGGTGTGCGGATTACCGGCGTTTTTCACGGTACCGGTACCGGTGGACCGACCGGCTCAACCTCCTATAGCTAGCATAGCTAGAGGAGGTTGAGCCGTCTGGGAGCTAGAGGAGGCGTCCCGGTAGAATCCCGGTGACCGGGAAATAGGTTCCGGCGATCACCGCGCATTGCATGCTGGGTAGATTTTTTTTTTATTTTTTTTTTAAATTCACTAACTTTATTGAGACATTTGTTCATACATATAAAACACAGTATATTTATATATATATATTTTAAATTTTCAAGTTCTTATTTTTAAGATCTTAAGTTGATGCCACGAAGGCTGCAATATCATCTATTATCTTTATTTAATGTTTTATTTTCTTTATTTAATTTAATGTTTCATTATCTTTATTTAATTAATGTTTCATTATTTTTTATTTATGTTTCATTATCTTTATTTAATGTTTCATTTTTTTTTATTTAATGTTTTATTCTCTTTATTTAATTAATGTTTCATTATCTTTATTTAATGTTTCATTTTCTTTATTTAATGTTTCATTCTTTTATTTAATCTTTTATTTTCTTTATTTAATGTTTTATTCTCTTCATTTAATTAATGTTTCATT
>NW_026553048.1:0-2500 GCF_027596085.1 Anoplopoma fimbria | reverse complement strand
ACCCTAACCCTAACCCTCTGAAAAAAACACTTAGGCAAATTTTCGGAAAAAATTAACATGGGGAGTCTATGGCAGCTATATCACAGGAAGGACCTAGAGACTCGGGGGTAGTACCATTGGAAAGGCCGTGCCCTACTTACTATAGATGTACGTTAGAAAAAAGTTTGTAGGATCTTCAGAAAAAATGTTATTCAAAAAGGCGTCTTGATCCTTTTTCATTTTTTGCCCGTTTCACCCCCTTCCCGAAGTCCTACAGACTCGGGGTCGGTACCATTCGATCGGGCTTGGCCTAATTAGTGGGGGCGGAGACCGTTTCCAAGGCTCTACCACATTCGGAAGAGGGTGTATTTTCAAAAAGGATCAAGAATCTGTGGTTTTCATCCCTTATCCCTAACCCTAACCCTAACCCTAACCCTAACCTAACCCTAACCCTAACCCTAACCCTAACCCTAACCCTAACCCTAACCCCTAACCCTAACCCTAACCCTAACCCTAACCCTAAACCCTAACCCTAAAACCCTAACCCTAACCCTAACCCTAACCCTAACAACCTAACCTAACCCTAACCTAAACCCTAACCCTAACCCTAACCCTAACCCTAACCCTAACCCTAACCCTAACCCCTAACCCTAACCCTAACCCTAACCCTAACCCTAACCCTAACCCTAACCCTAACCCTAACCCTAACCCTAACCCTAACCCTAACCCTAACCCTAACCCCCTAACCCTAACCCTAACCCTAACCCTAACCCTAACCCCCCCCCCTAACCCTAACCCTAACCCTAACCCCCTAACCCTAACCCTAACCCAAAAAGGATCAAGAATCTGTGGTTTTCATCCCTTATCCTAACCCTAACCCTAACCCTAACCCTAACCCTAACCCAATATTTTCTTGGGTTTCGAACCATTCCCAAGGTCCTAGAGAGTCGGGGTTGGTACCATTCGATCCGGCTTGGCCGAATTAGTGGGGGCGGAGACCGTTTCCAAGGCTCTACCACATTCGGAAGAGGGTGTATTTTCAAAAAGGATCAAGAATCTGTGGTTTTCATCCCTTATCCTATCCTAACCCTAACCCTAACCCTAGCGTCAATGGCAGCTACATCAAAGGAAGGACCTAGAGACTCGCGGATGGTACCAATCGATCCGCGGTGGAGTCATTAGTGGGAGTAGAGACCACTTACAAGATGGTAGGACCTTCATGAAAAAGTTATTCACGAAAAACCAATATTTTCTTGGGTTTCGAACCATTCCCAAGGTCCTAGAGAGTCGGGGTTGGTACCATTCGATCGGACTTGGCCGAATTAGTGGACACGGAGACCACTTCCAAGTCTCTACCACCTTCAGAAAAAAGTTATTCAAGAATATGTAATCCTCTCATGTGTAATCGTGGTTTTCATCCCTATTCCTAACCCTAACCCTAACCCTAACCCTAACCCTAACCCTAACCCCTAACCCTAACCCTAACCCTAACCCTAACCCTAACCCACTTCCAAGTCTCTACCACCTTCAGAAAAAAGTTATTCAAGAATATGTAATCCTCTCATGTGTAATCGTGGTTTTCATCCCTATTCCTAACCCTAACCCTAACCCTAACCCCTAACCCTAACCCTAACCCTAACCCTAACCCTTTTCATCCCTAACCCTAACCCCTAACCCTAACCCTAACCCCAACCCCAACCCCAACCCCAACCCTAACCCTAACCCTACCCTAACCCTAACCCTAACCCTAACCCTAACCCTAACCCCTAACCCTAACCCTAACCCTAACCCTAACCCTAACCCACCCTAACCCTAACCCTAACCCTAACCCTAACCCTACTCTAACCCTCATTTTTTGCCCGTTTCACCCCTTCCCGAAGTCCTACAGACTCGGGGTCGGTACCATTCGATCGGGCTTGGCCTAATTAGTGGGGGCGGAGACCGTTTCCAAGGCTCTACCACATTCGGAAGAGGGTGTATTTTCAAAAAGGATCAAGAATCTGTGGTTTTCATCCCTATATCCTAACCCTAACCCTAACCCTAACCCTAACCCTAACCCTAACCCTAACCCTAACCCTAACCCTAACCCTAACCCTAACCCCCTAACCCTAACCCTAACCCTAACCCTAACCCAACCCTAACCCTAACCCTAACCCTCTAACCCTAACCCTAACCCTAACCCTAACCCCTAACCCTAACCCTATAGAACTATAGGAATATGGAGACCTGAAATACATCAACAACATAGATTGCAACCCTATTTGTTAATAGCTTACCTGTGGTTAACCCTAACCCTAAACCCTAACCCTAACCCTAACCCTAACCCTCTACCGAAAAAAACACTTAGGCAAATTTTCGGAAAAAAATTAACATGGGGAGTCTATGGCAGCTATATCACAGGAAGGACCTAGAGACTCGGGGGTAGTACCATTGGAAAGGCCGTGCCCTACTTACTATAGATGTACGTTAGAAAAAAAGTTTGTAGGATCTTCAGAAAAAATGTTATTCAAAAAGGCGTCTT
>NW_026553047.1:0-614 GCF_027596085.1 Anoplopoma fimbria | reverse complement strand
AAAGTGAGGATATTTTTCAAAAGTGAGGATATTTTTCAAAAGTGAGGATATTTTTCAAAAGGGAGGATATTTTCAAAAGTGAGGATATTTTTCAAAAGTGAGGATATTTTTCAAAGTGAGATATTTTCAAAAGTGAGGATATTTTTCAAAAGTGAGGATATTTTTCAAAAGTGAGGATATTTTTCAAAAGTGAGGATATTTTTAAAAGTGAGGATATTTTTCAAAAGTGAGGATATTTTTAAAAGTGAGGATATTTTTCAAAAGTGAGGATATTTTTCAAAAGTGAGGATATTTTTCAAAAGTGAGGATATTTTTCAAAAGTGTAGATATTTTCAAAAGTGAGGATATTTTACCAAATTGAGGATATTTTTCAAAAGTGAGGATATTTTTCAAAAGTGTAGATATTTTTATAAAGTGAGGATATTTTTCAAAAAGTGAGGATATTTTTCAAAAGTGAGGATATTTTTCAAAAGTGAGATATTTTTCAAAAGTGAGGATATTTTACAAAAGTGAGGATATTTTTCAAAAGTGAGGATATTTTCAAAAGTGAGGATATTTTTCAAAAGTGAGGATATTTTTCAAAAGTGAGGATATTTTTCAAAGTGAGGATATTT
>NW_026553046.1:0-1936 GCF_027596085.1 Anoplopoma fimbria | reverse complement strand
GCTAATACTGGAGTAATATGATCTCTTTTCTTAGTTTTTGTTAGAACACGTGCTGCAGCATTCTGGATCAACTGTAAAGATCTAAGAGACCTATTAGAGCAGCCTGATAATAAGGAGTTACAGTAATCTAGTCTAGAGGTAACAAATGCAGTGATCTGGACCTAGTAGGATAACTTCTGTTTTTTCAGAGTTTAACATTAAAAAGTTACAGGTCATCCAGGTTTTTATGTCCGTAAGACATGCTTGAAGTCTAGAGAACTGGTTAGTTTCGTCTGGCTTAATTGATAGATACAACTGGGTATCATCTGCATAACAATGAAAGTTTACTGAGTGTTTTCTGATAATATTCCCCAAGGGAAGCATATATAAAGTAAATAAAATAGGTCCAAGAACAGACCCCTGTGGAACTCCGTGACTAACCCTGGTTTTCATCGAGCTTTCATTGTTTACATATACAAACTGAGATCGGTCTGATAAATACGACTTAAACCAGCTAAGTGCGGTTCCTTTAATGCCTATTAGATGCTCCAATCTCTGCAATAGGATTTGGTGATCAATGGTATCAAATGCAGCACTAAGGTCTAGCAATACAAGTACAGAGACAAGTCCTTTGTCTGAAGCTATTAGAAGGTCATTGGTAATTTTCACCAGTGCCGTCTCTGTGCTATGATTCACTCTAAATCCTGACTGAAAATCCTCAAATAAACTATTGAATGTGAGCGTGAATGGTTGTCTGTCTATATATGTCTGCCCTGTGATAGGCTGGCGACCTGTCCAGGGTGTACCCTGCCTTCGCCCATTGACAGCTGGGATCGGCTCCAGCACCCCGCGACCCTTAACTGGATAAGCGGTTACGGAAAATGGATGGATGGATGTGTAAACAAGGTGAGGCCTGTGACATTTCCTCGCTCCTCCATCCTCGCTTAGGTTAATTGATGACTCTGAAATTGCCCGTAGGTGTGAATTCAATTCAGTTTATTTTGTATAGCCCAGAATCACAAATTACAAATTTGCCTCAGAGGGCTTTACAATCTGTGCACATGCGACATCCTCTGTCCTTCCCTCACATCGGCACAGGAAAAACTCCCCTAAAAAACCCCTTTAACAGGGAGAAAAAAGGAAGAAACCTATGGGAGAACGACAGAGGAGGGATCCTTCTCCCAGGATGGACAGAATGCAATAGATGTCATGTGTACAGAATGAGCAGCATAACAGTTCTTAGATACAACACATTCAATGTATATGACATAAATGATTCATATAATAAGACTACATATAATAACAGCAGCAATTATTACAGTAGAATTATAGCCATGAAAATAGGGATAGTAATGTGACTAATAATAATAATCGAAGTAGCAGTGGGTGTCAGTCGGCTCACAGCAGGAGGCACGACTACGGTCCAGGTACCACAACGATTCATGGAAACCTGCAGAGCGAGAAAGCAAAAGGGCTTCAGGGTGGAAGTAAAGCTAAAATGCTTAATGGTACAGGTAATAGTAATAGTAATGTGACTAGTAATAATAATAATGGTGGTAGCAGTCGGTGTCAGCAGGGCCGTAGCAGGATGCACATCCACGGTCCAGGTACAGCCACGATTTATAGAAGCCTGCGAAGCGAGAAAGCACAAAGACTCCAGGGTAGAAGCAAGTCAATAAGCGTAATAGTACAGGCAATAATAATAGTAATGTGACTAATAATGATAGTGGTAGTAGTAGTGGGTGTCAGCAGGGCCTCAGTCGGTGGCACGATGACAGTCCAAATATAACCCCGATTCCTGGGAACCTGCGAGGCGAGAAAGCACAAGAACTCCGGGGAAGAAGCAAAATCAGTAATGTGCATAAATAGGAGATTAATACATAAAGAAGGAGGGAGAGAAGAGGAGAGAGGAGCTCAGCGTATCCTAGGTAGTCCCCCGGTTGTCTAGGCATATAGC
>NW_026553045.1:0-540 GCF_027596085.1 Anoplopoma fimbria | reverse complement strand
AAACAGACCAAGTATGTTGGTAACCAGCATTCGGGGACAGGATTCCCAATTAAGGAGGCACTCCTTTTTACAACTTGTAATGCTGTATATGTTATTAGATGTGCACGATGCCAAAAATTGTATATCGGAGAGACCAAAAACTCAATAGAGACAAGGTTAAAACAACATATTTATCAAATTAAGAAGGGTAACCTACAAACAGTTCTGTACAGACATTTTTCTACTCATGGAGTGGAAAATATAAGAATAGAGGGTTTGGAACACAAAGGAGACTGGAACAGAGACCAACGCCAAAAAACAGAGAGAAAATGGATTGGATCACTTAAAACAATTGACCCTTTTGGGTTAAATGAAAAATATTAAAATCCAATTAATATTTTCTTAGTAAAGATACTAAAATACTTACCTGTTAATTTACCAACCGCATAGGCCTCTTGTTTCCTGAAAAAAAGATGAATCAAACATTAAAACATGATTTCCTTTGTTAAATCAGTTTTTCCTTCCTCCTCTGGTATCTTTATCTGCAGCTGTTTGTTTGTT
>NW_026553044.1:0-618 GCF_027596085.1 Anoplopoma fimbria | reverse complement strand
CCCAATTCTACATTCCTTCACCCTATAACAGTCACTGTTTTGCAGAAAAAAGTTATCTATCCTGGAGTAAGAAGAGTGTGGAGCCGAAAAGTGAGTATAATTCCTGTCAAATGGATGAGCATATCTCCAGACATCAAAAAAATCCAATCTCATCCCAAGCTGTATTAACTCATTTTGTTAACTTGTTCTTATTTTTCTTTAGACACATATGCATATACCTTCAGCTTCCAGTGCAATAACATCAAATAATGATTTGAAAAACAGTTTGTAACTATCAGGAGGCGCATATACATTTGTAATGGTCTTGATTTTTTTTATTAAAGAGGGGTGCCAGTCAGTGGGATTAAAAGAAGATTTTTATTAACTCTAATATCTTTTGTTAAATTCCAACCTTCCCTCTACCATGAACTGATGTGTATTCAATCAGTCCTGATACTAAAAGTGTTACTACTTTTTTCTTCTAAGTATCAGCAGAGTAAACTTTCTGCAGGTGTCTGAGTTTTGTGGATCAAGTTATCGTCCGTTCAGAATCCTTCACTGTCCTCTGTGTCTGAATGCATGTTTTTTATATTTCTGTGTTTAAAAATCATGCATTGGTTACAAATCTGTCGAAGAATA
>NW_026553043.1:0-767 GCF_027596085.1 Anoplopoma fimbria | reverse complement strand
CTCAGACACAAAGTAAGAGACTGTTTTTACTGTGAGCTGACCTGATGAAGATGATGATTGAGGATTTT
Organism: Anoplopoma fimbria; assembly: GCF_027596085.1. NCBI lineage: Eukaryota > Metazoa > Chordata > Actinopteri > Perciformes > Anoplopomatidae > Anoplopoma > Anoplopoma fimbria. The sequence goes on along the minus strand of NW_026553043.1, from coordinate 699 downwards.
CAATTCAATTCAGTTTATTTTGTATAGCCCAGAATCACAAATTACAAATTTGCCTCAGAGGGCTTTACAATCTGTGCACATGCGACATCCTCTTCTGTCCTTCACATCGGCACAGGAAAAACTCCCCTAAAAAAACCCCTTTAACAGGGAGAAAAAAGGAAGAAACCTATGGTTAATGGTACAGGTAATAGTAATAGTAATGTGACTAGTAATAATAATAATGGTGGTAGCAGTCGGTGTCAGCAGGGCCGTAGCAGGATGCACGATCCACGGTCCAGGTACAGCCACGATTTATAGAAGCCTGCGAAGCGAGAAAGCACAAAGACTCCAGGGTAGAAGCAAGTCAATAAGCGTAATAGTACAGGCAATAATAATAGTAATGTGACTAATAATGATAGTGGTAGTAGTAGTGGGTGTCAGCAGGGCCTCAGTAGGTGGCACGATGACAGTCCAAATATAACCCCGATTCCTGGGAACCTGCGAGGCGAGAAAGCACAAGAACTCCGGGGAAGAAGCAAAATCAGTAATGTGCATAAATAGGAGATTAATACATAAAGAAGGAGGGAGAGAAGAGGAGAGAGGAGCTCAGCGTATCCTAGGTAGTCCCCGGCTGTCTAGGCATATAGCAGCATATCTAGGGGCTGGACCAAGGCGAACCTGAACCAGCCCTAACTATAAGCGCTATCAAAAGGAAGGTCT
>NW_026553042.1:0-1654 GCF_027596085.1 Anoplopoma fimbria | reverse complement strand
AGTACCAATCCAATACCGTTAAAAACAAAAAAAAGTTAAACCGGTCAGAATTTCCTAAGATCTATTTTATATTGTGTGAAAAAACATCAAGAAACTTAATTTTTTTCAAGTTTCTCACCAAAACTACATTTTACAAGATTACATTTTTGACATAACATTTTAATTTACTTTCACCCAATACAAATTTATATCAGAACATGATATGTGATCGGTGCATAGACTCGCCAATACCTGAGCCAGCTTTTTAGGCTGTATCATAGCCATTAGCGAAACTGATATCGGAACAACTCTAAATTTTAAGGTGCAGTACCCATGGCGTATTTGCAATGAATATATTTTAATGTATAAGCTTACAGAACTGTCCTTGTATGCATTGAGATTTATTACAAATGTTACTTTAATAAACTATGTTTATGTAAAAGTTCCTTAACTTTATATGTAATATTTGAATTAATGCATAAGGTTTATGTAAAAGTTCCCCTTAACTTTACATGTAATACTTAAACAAATGCATAAAGTTTATTTATAAATAATTTTTTAATTTTTTTTTCATTCAACCTTTATTTATACGCCAGAGTCAATTACAAAAACAAACACAAAACAGCAACAAGGAGATATACTAACAGAGAAGATTAATACACTTATTCAAGTACTGTAATTCTGAAAGGTACTTTACATGACTTTCTTCCATTCTTTTTTTTTTTTTTAACAACATAAACAAAACAACTGGGAGGGATGGTCATATCCGAATGACACAAATGTACAGTATCTCATATAAAGTCCTGTCTCAGGGGCCTGATGAATTTGAGCCACCTCGACCATGTACTGTGGAATATGTCTTGGCGAAGTCTGAGAATGTCAGTCAGTTTCTCCATCGTGTATATTTGATGGACAATGTCTATCCAGTCCTCAGTCGAGGGAGCCTGGGGCTTCAGCCACTTGCGGGTTATCGCTTTTTTACCTGCAGCCAACAGAATAACCATAAGGGATCTATCCAGGGAGCAGAGCTTTTGTGGGATATTCCCTAGATATAGAACATCAAATCTAAAAGGGATATCAGTTCTGAATAACTCCTCTAAAGTTTGGTGGATATTCTTCCAAAAGGTGGAGAGTATAGAGCAGGACCAAAATATATGAAAGTGGTCAGCATTGTTGACCTGACATTGTCTCCAACATTCTGAGTTACTCGTCCTGTGTCGCTTTTGCAGAGGAGTAATGAAGAATCGAACCAAACTCTTCCAACTGATTTCTCTCCAAATAAGAGAACTTGTAGTTTTCCACTGTACTTTGCAAATTGTATGCCACTCCTCCCCAGAAAGAGCTCCGCCACTTTCCATATCCCATTTTTCCTTAATATATAATGCCCCTCCTGATTTTCTATTTAAGAAACAATTGTATATCCTTGAAATTATTTTAGTACTGGGGTCAGATTTGTATGCAGATATAAAGATTTTCATTAATCTACTCTAAATTTATCAAGTCAATGTCCTTCATGATTGTTCTAAAATAATGCCGCATTTGGAGGAATCTGTAGAAGTCTTGTTGGCCAAGTTGGTATTTTTCTCTCATAGACTGAAAACTCCTTAGAGCCCCCTTGTTTATCAGAGTACAGAAAGCAGTCACCCCTTTTCTTGTCCATGTACCAAATCTCTTA
>NW_026553041.1:0-2356 GCF_027596085.1 Anoplopoma fimbria | reverse complement strand
TATAGCGTCCGTTTTCCTATAAAAGGCCGCTAAGAGGCTTAAGTGGGCTCCAGGCAGTTACGCGTCGTACAATGAATCCAAGTCCGGTGATGAATATAGTTTGAGAATTTTATTGCTGCAGACCGAATGACAATTGATGAATGAAAACATGGTTGTTTGACGATGACGACGACGACGGTAAACAGAAAATATAACCAGGTGCGCCACTAACCCCCTTTCTCCCCTCGCTCCGCTGATCTGACTGCCCAGGTATATGATTAAGCCACACCCATGTCAATTCAAACGGAAGTGACATGATCCAAAACAGTGTGACTAACCTTTCAAAATAAACAATAAACAAACAGACCAAATATGCATTTTGGCCCCCTACAATTCCGGCCCCTAATTATTATTTCAAATAATAATTACAAATTTGACATAACAATCAACATAGTATGTAAATATATTTTCTTTTCTTCATTATTTGTAATCCGATATACGTTGTCCAAGGAAAGAGTGATTAATCAAAGTCAAGTGTTCAGGAACAAAGTCAAGGGGTCAAAAGTCAGTTTGGGTCAGTCAATGATCCGCTGCCTCCAGTAGTAGGCAGACTTTGGTGATGGGCCTGGTCAGAAATCCGGTCTTTGACTTGATCCGGGTGACGTACAAGTCCCTTTTTGTCCATAATGGTCTCCACAATCCTTCCAGTCAACCAGGAGTTGCGAGGGCTGAATCATCCACAATGATGACGATGTCTCCTGGTGTGAAGTTGCGTCTTATGTTGGACCATTTCTGTCGTTCTTGCAGTTGGGGAAGATACTCCTTAATCCACCTTTTCCAAAATAAGTCAGACATATATTGAACTTGCCTCCACCTGCGGCGAGCATATAGGTCTTCCTTCTGAAACTGTCCTGGTGGCAGGGATGGCGTAGTTTTGAGAAGCAGAAGGTGATTTGGTGTGAGTGCTTCAAGGTCGTTGGGATCTGTAGAAGCCTTTGTGATTGGACGACTGTTGAGAATAGCTTCGGCTTCACATAAGACTGTGTGGAGTCCCTCCTCATCCAGACTTTGCACATTTAGTGTTGAGTTGAGAACCTTCCGCACTGATCTGATTAATCTTTCCCACACACTCCATGGTGTGAGCCAGCAGGGGGATTGAATATCCAGTTTATTCCCTTTTGAAGCAGTATGTCATGGATCTGACCTTGATTCCATCCTTCAATAGCTTCCTTCAACTCGCGCTGTGCTCCCACAAAATTGGTTCCATTGTCTGATCGTAGTTCCTTTACTTGGCCTCGTCTGGCTATGAAGCGCCGAAGGGCATGGATGAAAGAGTCTGTGTCAAGCGATGAGGCCATTTCAAGGTGAATTGCTCTTGTAGCCAAACAGGTGAAAATAACACCATATCGCTTCACGACACTTCTGCCACGCTTCACTCCAAAGGGTCCAAAGTAATCGACTCCAACGTTTGTGAATGGTGGTTCATCTGGAGAGACTCTATCCAGGGGTAGATCAGCCATCTGCTGTTGTCCAGGAATAGCATTTATACGCACAGACAACACATTTAGACAGGATTTTCCTGATCAATACTGTGGCACCAGGAATCCAATATTTCTGACGCAGTCTGGATAGCATATGGTTGCGACCACCATGTCCCACCTCCCCAGAATATGTCGTAAAGGAGGTCAGCACGTGAAAGTCTTTGGCCAGAATGACAGGATGTTTCATTTCTTCTGGCATTGCTGCTCTGCTTAGGCGACCACCAACTCTTAACACATCTTTGTCCAGAATGGGGTTGAGTTTATGAATGTGGCTTGTCCTTTTAACATTCATTCCCTTTTTCAGATTTGAGATTTCATCTCCAAATCTCTTCTTTTGGCAGAAGCGGATTATCTCCATCTCTGCACTCTCCAATTCGCCGATTGTGAGACGGATTTCCTGAGTGTCAAGATTTCCTTGCAAAGAGAGAACACCGCTTGCTGTTTTCCTCTTCCTGATTCGTTGCAGAAGCACTCCTTTGATTCTGAGCATCCATGCTACTGCCCTTTTCAACTGATTCCAGGATGAGAAGTAATGGATGAAGTTGGTTGTTGGATCCACTGCTTCAGGTCTTATTTGAGCAGCATTTACGGTTATGCTCTTGACTTCAGAGTCCTTCGGTGAAATTGCATCCAATCCATCAGGGTTCTGAGGCCACTCTTCCTGAGGACCATGAAGAAACGGAGGTCCGTACACCCACATTTTCTTCTTTAGGAAAGCTTTGACTTTCAGACCTCTGGAAGCCATGTCTGCTGGATTGTCATTTGTGTTGACGTACCTCCACTGATGTTCATCTGAGGCTTTGGCAATTTCAGTCACTCTGTTAGCCACGAATGTT
>NW_026553040.1:10000-12432 GCF_027596085.1 Anoplopoma fimbria | reverse complement strand
CTCCATCCGCGAAAATGACCGCGACCGCCGGCTGAAAACGTCCGTAAAAGAGTGCATGAAGTGGGGAAACAGTGGTGCCATCAGCCTGTCTCTCCATGCTGCTCCATCCGCGAGAAAATGACCGCGACCGCCGGCTGAAAACGTCCGTAAAAGAGTGCATGAAGTGGGGAAACAGTGGTGCCATCAGCCTGTCTCTCCATGCTGCTCCATCCGCGAGAAAATGACCGCGACCGCCGGCTGAAAACGTCCGTAAAAGAGAGCATGGAGTGGGGAAACAGTGGTGCCATCAGCCTGTCTCTCCATGCTGCTCCATCCGCGAGAAAATGACCGCGACCGCCGGCTGAAAACGTCCGTAAAAGAGAGCATGGAGTGGGGAAACAGTGGTGCCATCAGCCTGTCTCTCCATGCTGCTCCATCCGCGAGAAAATGACCGCGACCGCCGGCTGAAAACGTCCGTAAAGAGTGCATGAAGTGGGGAAACAGTGGTGCCATCAGCCTGTCTCTCTCCATGCTGCTCCATCCGCGAGAAAATGACCGCGACCGCCGGCTGAAAACGTCCGTAAAAGAGTGCATGAAGTGGGGAAACAGTGGTGCCATCAGCCTGTCTCTCCATGCTGCTCCATCCGCGAGAAAATGACCGCGACCGCCGGCTGAAAACGTCCGTAAAAGAGAGCATGGAGTGGGGAAACAGTGGTGCCATCAGCCTGCCTCTCCATGCTGCTCCATCCGCGAGAAAATGACCCCGACCGCCGGCTGAAAACGTCCGTAAAAGAGTGCATGAAGTGGGGAAACAGTGGTGCCATCAGCCTGTCTCTCCATGCTGCTCCATCCGCGAGAAAATGACCGCGACCGCCGGCTGAAAACGTCCGTAAAAGAGTGCATGAAGTGGGTAAACAGTGGTGCCATCAGCCTGTCTCTCCATGCTGCTCCATCCGCGAGAAAATGACCGCGACCGCGGCTGAAAACGTCCGTAAAAGAGTGCATGAAGTGGGGAAACAGTGGTGCCATCAGCCTGTCTCTCCATGCTGCTCCATCCGCGAGAAAATGACCGCGACCGCCGGCTGAAAACGTCCGTAAAAGAGAGCATGGAGTGTGTAAACAGTGGTGCCATCAGCCTGCCTCTCCATGCTGCTCCATCCGCGAGAAAATGACCGCGACCGCCGGCTGAAAACGTCCGTAAAAGTGTGCATGAAGTGGGGAAACAGTGGTGCCATCAGCCTGTCTCTCCATGCTGCTCCATCCGCGAGAAAATGACCGCGACCGCCGGCTGAAAACGTCCGTAAAAGAGTGCATGAAGTGGGGAAACAGTGGTGCCATCAGCCTGTCTCTCCATGCTGCTCCATCCGCGAGAAAATGACCGCGACCGCCGGCTGAAAACGTCCGTAAAGAGAGCATGGAGTGTGTAAACAGTGGTGCCATCAGCCTGCCTCTCCATGCTGCTCCATCCGCGAGAAAATGACCGCGACCGCCGGCTGAAAACGTCCGTAAAAGAGAGCATGGAGTGTGTAAACAGTGGTGCCATCAGCCTGCCTCTCCATGCTGCTCCATCCGCGAGAAAATGACCGCGACCGCCGGCTGAAAACGTCCGTAAAGAGAGAGCATGGAGTGGGGAAACAGTGGTGCCATCAGCCTGCCTCTCCATGCTGCTCCATCCGCGAGAAAATGACCGCGACCGCCGGCTGAAAACGTCCGTAAAAGAGTGCATGAAGCGGCTAAACAGTGGTGCTATCAGCCTCTCCATGCTGCTCCATCCGCGTGGAAATGTTCAAAGTGTTTTAATACGGACAGCGGGTGGTGATTCGCAGGCGTGTCCATCGTCTCTTGTGCCACCTTGCCCGGTTTAAATCGTCGTGATCAGCATAGCGAAAATATGACAGAGTGTTTTACAACGGGTAAGGTTATTGTCAAAATGCATAGGAGGTTTGATAGCATCTTTGTCACACTTACCCGATGTGACCACTTTTGGTAGGGTATCACCAAGCCACCTCTCGCACGATTTCAGAAACCCAGTTTTCAAAAACATCGCGTCCATGAAAAGACAGCGGTCTTTGACAAACGCCTTATCCGAGATTGATGCGTCTTTTTCGGACGAATTTGAGGCGATGTGACACCCTTTTTATGGTGCTATTGGATTTTTCTCAGGCTTCATGTCCGAGATATATGAGCCTCCCCTGGGCATATTTTGACGCAATATGCTACTTTTTTGACACTTTGAGCCAAATGAACGGTTTTTTCTCAGGCTTCATGCCCGATATATATGAGCCTCCGCTGGGCATATTTTGGTGATATATGCCGCTGTTTGACCGTCTGACCGATATGCAAACGTGACCCGCCATCGGAGGGCCCCCGCCGGCCGGCTTCATGCCGGTGTTCTGGTGGGCGGTTCCTCCGGCTTGCGGGTTCGATTCCAGGCAGGGAGGGCTTTCGCAAGG
>NW_026553039.1:0-1465 GCF_027596085.1 Anoplopoma fimbria | reverse complement strand
CCTCACTTTTCAAAAATATCGTCAATTTTGAAAAATATCCTAACTTTTCAAAAATATCCTCACTTTAGTAAAATATCGTCAATTTTGAAAAATATCCTCGCTTTAGTAAAATATCTACAATTTTGAAAAATTTCGTCAATTTTGAAAAATATCCTCACTTTTGAAAAATATCCTCACTTTTGAAAAATATCCTCACTTTTGAAAAATATCCTCACTTTTGAAAAATATCCTCACTTTTGAAAAATATCCTCACTTTTGAAAAATATCCTCACTTTTGAAAAATATCCTCACTTTTGAAAAATATCCTCACTTTTGAAAAATATCGTCACTTTTGAAAAATATCCTCACTTTTGAAAAATATCCTCACTTTTGAAAAATATCCTCACTTTTGAAAAATATCCTCACTTTTGAAAAATATCCTCACTTTTGAAAAATATCCTCACTTTTGAAAAATATCCTCACTTTTGAAAAATATCCTCACTTTTGAAAAATATCCTCACTTTTGAAAAATATCCTCACTTTTTAAAAATATCCTCACTTTTTGAAAAATATCCTCAAAAATATCCTCACTGGTTTGAAAAATATCCTTTATCCTCAAAAAATCCTCACTTTTGAAAAATATCCTCACTTTTGAAAAATATCCTCACTTTTGAAAAATATCCTCACTTTTGAAAAATATCCTCACTTTCTAAAAATATCCTCACTTTTGAAAAATATCCTCACTTTTGAAAAATATCCTCACTTTTGAAAAATATCCTCACTTTTGAAAAATATCCTCACTTTTTGAAAAATATCCTCACTTTTGAAAAATATCCTCACTTTTGAAAAATATCCTCACTTTTGAAAAATATCCTCACTTTTGAAAAATATCCTCACTTTTGAAAAATATCCTCACTTTTGAAAAATATCCTCAAATATCCTTTTTTGAAAAATATCCTCACTTTTGAAAAATATCCTCACTTTTGAAAAATATCCTCACTTTTGAAAAATATCCTCACTTTTGAAAAATATCCTCACTTTTGAAAAATATCCCTTTTGTAAAATATCCTCACTTTAAAAATATATCCTCATGTTCGTAAAATATCTTCCCTTTTGAAAAATATCCTCGCTTTTGAAAATATCCTCACTTTTGAAAAATATCCTCACTTTTGAAAAATATCCTCACTTTTGAAAAATATCCTCACTTTTGAAAAATATCCTCACTTTTGAAAAATATCCTCACTTTTGAAAAATATCCTCACTTTTGAAAAATATCCTCACTTTTGAAAAATATCCTCACTTTTGAAAAATATCCTCACTTTTGAAAAATATCCTCACTTTTGAAAAATATCCTCACTTTTGAAAAATATCCTCACTTTTGAAAAATATCCTCACTTTTGAAAAATATCCTCACTTTTGAAAAATATTTTTGAAAAATATCCTCACTTTTGAAAAATATCCTCACTTTTGAAAAATATCCTCACTT
>NW_026553038.1:0-10695 GCF_027596085.1 Anoplopoma fimbria | reverse complement strand
TTGACATGTGAAACACCAAGCAAGATAGTGAGGAGGGAAGCCATCGCTAACTGCTAAGCTAAAGTATGATAGTTAACGTAAGCAAAACTGGACAACATTTAAACAACTGTTGAATTAAGCGAGAAGTCAGCAAAAGAGTCAAGGTGCTTAACCAGAACTGGCGAAGGTTTAGCTATATAGCAGATAATTAGCGGATAGCTGTTATACAGAATATAACTAAATCAATTGGGTTAGGCTAGAGCAGCTAAAGTACACACCAGTAAAACAGATACGCTGGCAAACAGAAATGAGAAAACACTCTTAGCTAGCATGTCAGCCTAGATATGTTCGCCCATGTGTCATTTGCCTGCCTGCCAATGCCACTCAACAGTCTGTCTCCCTCCATCTCCATTCTTCCAGCCATTGCCTTCATCTAATTTCAATTCCTCCCCCGGTCTGGCAATAATTTTCAACTTCCCATATTTTCTGTCAGTGCTCCTATTCGGGTCCCATTATCTGGATACCAAACATATGGGTCTGCTAAAGTTCACAACACCGATCTATCATCATACCCCATTTCTACGTCAATGGCACATTAAGACTACGAGATTTGACAGATTTGTTTCTGCTGTCCAGTTGATAGAAACTTGTGTCAGAAAGCTGCTGCAGCAAATTCAGTTCTTCTCAGACCTTATCTGTAAGGGAATAATGTTTGCCAATCATTCATCTTATCAAACATAGAAGGTGAGAAAGTTGTTGCCCCATTTTACCGAACTATAAGTTACAAGGTTAGCAAATTATTCAGCTCTGCCTCTGGCATTTTTAACTATGTTTTATCATCCATTAAAAAGTTATTTTATTTGCTGATAGTGAAGTTGTAGATGGATGGATTTCCACAAATGTTCAGCTTCCCACAATTCCCTGGGCAGATTATATGGCCAACATCTCCTCACTAAAAATGAATGATGAGGAAAACATTTTCGATCAACTTTGACTGTGTTTGACCAGGACTGAAAATGAATGCTAATAAAAAGATTGTACTTGAGTATCCACATCACTGTTTGACAAATAACAAGGCTATTATTATTATTAGTATAAGTTGCAGAAAACTTTGCTACAGAGAGATGGTTTAGATGCAAAAGCTAATTTCACAATACGAAATTAAAATATTCAAATTTAAAGACAAGTCAGCCAGAACACAATTATGATCTGAAATAAAAGCATCCTCAGAAAAAGCACAATCAGTATTTTTAACAAATATTAAATACAAGGTCCAGTGTATGTTAAATGCCCTTCCTTGCCTTCCTTGTTAGTAATAATAATACTAGAAGAATATTTATCAGCAGCATAATCAATACGGATGTTTACCGAGAAGTTTAATCTAGATACCTTGAGAACAGACAACAGGAAATTACTAAATTCCTATAAAAAAATCTGTTTGGGATTTGTGGAGATTAAAGTGGCCCTATTATGCTTTTCCACTTTTCCCCTCTCCTTTAGTGTGTTATATACCTTTTTGTACTTGTAAAAGGTCAGTAGAGTGTAAAACCTGAAGTCCACGCCTAAAAGGAGTTACCCTCCCCTCAGAAACACTGCTCCTGAGCTGCATGAAAAGGCGTGATTGAATTCTCGCCTACACTTCCATAACTTTATGAGGTCATAATGACACTGAAGTGACGTAAAACTCCTTACGGCTAGTTTGGCCCGCCCTAAAACAACAAAAGAGAGAGACGGAGCTGAAGCTCTGAAGGAAGAGTTTTCTTTAGAAATGTGAATCGTTGACCAATCACAACAGAGTGGGCTAGCTGACCAATCAGGGCAGACTTTGCTTTCTGGAGGGAGGAGCAAGCCCTACAATGGAGCATTTCAGAGAGGGGTGAGAAGAGGTGCTGCAGGACAGCCAGGATGAGAAAAATAAGGCGGATTATGAGCATTAACGCATGTAAACATGTTGTAACTGTAACTTGAGATAAAAAATATGCACCCGGAAAATAGCATAATAGGGCTTGTTTAAATCAAAATACAATAAAATGGTTTTCTCCATTAACTTCATGTGAAAGATCCATTCAAAAGAAAAACATCTTAACACAAGGTCCGACTTGTTGTTTTCCAAAGCTTTTAAACACATATTGTGACAGCATTAGAATAGCATTGGAAACAGGTAAGTTGGATCTTGTGTTGAGAGCTTTTTGTTAAACTAAAATCTTCATGATCATTGTAAATGTTTTACTATGCTGACATAAGCATTTTGTTTAGGTTAGCACAGTATAAATGTACAGTCTCACAGATCAATGATGTTTGAAACTTGAAAATGATATTGACCCTCTAATATGAATCTGGGATATTACTGTCTGAAACTTCCTTGACATTATGTTAAAAGCTACGTTTAACAACATTTTATCCAAAGGAACCTGCAGCAACACTCTTGCAAACGTTTTAAACACTGCATGCACCACACAATTCAATTGTCTGTTTTGTCTCTTTGCTGTATGTTCTAAATGTGAACCTTGTCCCTGCTTTATTTTCCCGAGTCTAATCTAATGAGCATCATCTCTGTCTAGGGATGCTGGCTGAGGCTTTCAAGTCTCCTTTGTGTGGCTGGACAGGTGTCTAACTGAATGATGAATGACCCTGTTTCTCCCCGCGTAATTGGCGCCTTGCTGTTTGGCCTTAGACTGGCTACATGTCTGGTGGGCAGCCACCTCCATCTGTCAATCACAAACCTGCTGCTGTCTGGCTGGAACTCTGATAGCTATGCTAATGCTCAGTCCTCGCGCCCCATTGGCTGAGAGTGCGCTGGTCCAAGCTAATCCATTAAAGCTGTGACAGTAATAATCTCCCCCCAAACACAGAGTTCCCATGTGCTAAACGTTATTTGACTTCTTGTCACATTGGTGCAGCCAGGCACACTGGTGAGGTGATGGATGAGCCTGGCCCCGACCCACTCATTCATCACCTGCTGACTAGAATTTGTATGCTGTATCAATAATTGAATGATATCAATTCAATTCAATTTATTTTATATAGTCCAAAATCACAAATTACAAATTTGCCTCAGAGGGCTTTATAATGTGTACACTCTCATCCTCTGTCCCGGAACCCTCACAATGGCAAAAAGGAAGAAACCCATGGGAGAGCAACAGAGGAGGGATCCTTCTCCCAGGATGGACAGACATGCAATAGATGTCATGTGGAGAGAGAGAGCCTGATATAATAGAATGCATGATTTTATGCTGTAATGGCGTGGGATCAAACATTTTGGTTTAGAGGGTTACACTGGGAACATTGTTGTCCTAAAGGGTCTGGGTGTCTGTATTTCGGCTACACTGTTTAGATTTTTAGGTTGAACTTCAAAAATGTGAAAATAACTCACAACCTCACCAAATGTATGGCATTCGCATCATAAAATGTTGAATGAAAAAGCCATATACAGTGGGTACGGAAAGTATTCAGACCCCTTTAAATTTTTCACCCTTTGTTTCATTGCAGCCATTTGCTAAAATCGAAAAAGTTCATTTTTTCGCATTAATGTACACTCAGCAACCCATCTTGACAGAAAAAATCAGAAATGTAGAAATTTTTGCAAATTTATTAAAAAAGAAAAACTGAAATATCACATGGTCATAAGTATTCAGACCCTTTGCTCAGTATTGAGTAGAAGCACCCTTTTGAGCTAGTACAGCCATGAGTCTTCTTGGGAATGATGCAACAAGTTTCTTACACCTGGATTTGGGGATCCTCTGCCATTCTTCCTTGCAGATCCTCTCCAGTTCTGTCAGGTTGGATGGTGAACGTTGGTGGACAGCCATTTTCAGGTCTCTCCAGAGATGCTCAATTGGGTTTAGGTCAGGGCTCTGGCTGGGCCAGTCAAGAATGGTCACAGACTTGTTCCTGAACCTTGCATGCCACTCCTTCGTTATTTTAGCTGTGTGCTTCTGGGTCATTGTCTTGTTGGAAGGTGAACCTTCGGCCCAGTCTGAGGTCCTGAGCACTCTGGAGGAGGTTTTCTTCCAGGATATCTCTGTACTTGGCCGCATTCATCTTTCCTTCAATTGCAACCAGTCGTCCTGTCCCTGCAGCTGAAAAACACCCCCATAGCATGATGCTGCCACCACCATGTTTCACTGTTGGGATTGTATTGGGCAGGTGATGAGCAGTGCCTGGTTTTCTCCACACATACCGCTTAGAATTAACGCCAAAAGTTCAATCTTGGTCTCATCAGACCAGAGAATCTTATTTCTCATAGTTTGGGAGTCCTCCATGTGTTTTTTGGCAAACTCTATGCGGGCTTTCATATGTCTTGCACTGAGGAGAGGCTTCCGTCGGGCCACTCTGCCATAAAGCCCCGACTGGTGGAGGGCTGCAGTGATAGTTGACTTTGTGGAACTTTCTCCCATCTCCCTACTGCATCTCTGGAGCTCAGCCACAGTGATCTTTGGGTTCTTCTTTACCTCTCTCACCAAGGCTCTTCTCCCACGATTGCTCAGTTTGGCTGGACGGCCAGGTCTAGGAAGAGTTCTGGTCATCCCATACTTCTTCCATTTAAGGATTATGGAGGCCACTGTGCTCTTAGGAACCTTGAGTGCTGCAGAAATTCTTTTGTAACCTTGGCCAGATCTGTGCCTTGCCACAATTCTGTCTCTGAGCTCCTTGGGCAGTTCCTTCGACCTCATTTGTTCTGACATGCACTGTGAGCTGTAAGGTCTTATATAGACAGTTGTGTGCCTTTCCTAATCAAGTCCAATCAGTTTAATTAAACACAGCTGGACTCCAATGAAGGAGTAGAACCATCTCAAGGAGGATCAGAAGAAATGGACAGCATGTGAGTTAAATATGAGTGTCACAGCAAAGGGTCTGAATACTTATGACCATGTGATATTTCAGTTTTTCTTTTTTAATAAATTTGCAAAAATTTCTACATTTCTGTTTTTTTCTGTCAAGATGGGTTGCTGAGTGTACATTAATGCGAAAAAAAATTAACTTTTTCGATTTTAGCAAATGGCTGCAATGAAACAAAGAGTGAAAAATTTAAAGGGGTCTGAATACTTTCCGTACCCACTGTATGTGAGGCACAAGGGTTAAATAAACCATGGTTCTTGATCTTTAAAAATTGCTCACAAATACATTTTTCAATCTTAAATGGATAGGTTTTTTGCCAAACATAATAAGGTACTCTCACAGTCATAGGTTACCATTTGTCATTTTTGATTGATATTATGATAGATTTTGTTTGGCTATTACAAAAGTCCCGGTTTGGGAATGAACATCTGTTAGCCATACCGGATGTGGTCAAAAAATAATCCATAGGCTCTTGCATCAAGGCTAATCCGAAATTGCAGTGCAGGTTAAATTCTTCTCAACCATCCAGTTAGACAAAGAGTCAAACTTTACATTCAACCTTTATCAGCAGGTAATGGTCAAGTTGTAGATAGACTTTAATTATGTTTTCCCTTGGTTTAATGAAAGCTGTGATTCTAAGGTTTGTGGAAGCCCAACGCAAGGAGTGAGAGGAGGCTTTCCTTTAACTGTAATCTGTCATTTAAGACACAGCAACAGAATCTCTCAGTTTTAACTCATTTGATCTAATTGTTTGCCACAACATTAGATTGCGGAACCAGAGTCCCCGGTGAATGTGCTGGATTATGAATTGGACCAGTTGGAACATGAGTTTACGGGAGTGTTAAATCATATGGAGATATTCACCATGTCCCTAGCACTCCTAGGCCCAACTAAAACCACACTGGGTCTGGTTATTGTATTATAGATGTAGGTTGTAGGATTGTAGTGTACTGGGCAGTGCCTAAAGTGGTGGAGAATTCTGGTTGATCTCCCCCCAGAGAGCTAAAATGTGCAATACTTGAACTGATTAGTAAGAGGCCGGATATATACAGTTTGGTTTATGTTCACCCTTCATTGTTTCAGGATGTTCCCAGTCGCACCATTAGAGCTGTGCATGATGTTGTACAAGAGCCGCAGCTCCAATAAAACATCCATATTGTTTTCCACCACATGAAAATCAGGTAGTACGCCCCCACATTGGAGTTACTGAAGTTCACTTGTTATGTTATCTGCTCAGGAAAGAAGAAACAACACATTTTGTTATGATTTAAGGAAGATAAAAAGTGTGACAAAGGTCAAGGCTTTTCCAAATTCTCGCCATTAGGATTGCAAAAATCAAGTTAAGAGAGCAAATTATGTAACTAAGATTAACCTCCTTAATGGGTATTTTCAAGTACAACGAGAACACGGTCATTTATTAAATTGATGACATCGTGACATACAGTGAGATGATGAAGGAGCATCTGGAGTAGATCAGGGGTCTGTTTGAGAAGCTGAGAGGTAAAACTATATGAGTTCACTATTACCAAAATGTGAAAAAGGAATATACTTGGGGTATCGGGTGAGCTATGCGACTTTTTCTCCATAGAGTAGCTAAAGTCCAAGGTATTGTTGGTTTTCCTCTTCCAAGGGCACAAATGCATCTCTTGCATTTCTGGAGGATTGTCGATGTTGTCGTTTGTTCCCAACTAATAATATATATAATATAGTTCCTTTGTTTGGGAATATTTTCAGTGGTGGATTAATCTACATTTAGTTCTCTAGTGAGTATTGGGGGCAGTAGGACAGTGTATGTGGGATTGAGTCAAAAACTACAGTATGTGTGTTCACAATAATGAAGGAACATGTCACCCAGTGCAACATTGTAGCTCTTAATGGTTTCTGGACACCACGGAGCTCTATGGCACAGAGAGAAAAAATTATATCAGGCTTTTAATACACACAATCATTTTTAATAACATTTACTCATTGTAACATTAACTCAATTGCTAATATGGTGGGGTTTAATGACAATTAGGAAAACATCACCAACCTTATCCATTAATAGCTTTTTTTATTAATCGCTACATATATCCATTCCATTTTCCGTAACCTGCTTATCCAGTTAAGGGTCGCAGGGGTGCTGGAGCCAGTCTCAGCTGTCATTGGGCGAAGGCAGGGTACACCTGGACAGGTCATGCCAGTCTGTCGCAGGGCTGACATATAGAGACAAAACAACCATTCACACTCATCCACACCTACGGGCAATTTAGAGTCTTCAATGCCCCTAAACTGCATGTCTTTGGACTGTGGGAGGAAGCCGGAGAACCCGGAGAGAACCCACGCTGACACAGGAGAACATACAAACTCCCATATATCCATCAATGAATTATTGTAAAAAAAGAAAAAATAACAAGGTAAACTTGGAAAGCACTTTGATGACTGCAAATTAGAATGTAAATTGACCTCATTCATTATTATGGGCGTAGAAGTGGCGGCTGGTGCTAAAAAAAATCTGGGGGGCACTGGCGGGCGGATTACAACACAACAATAAACTACTTGAACATAAATTTTGCTCTCCTAAACAACCGAATTTTCGTTTGCTGTCGCCATGTCTCCTCCTGTCTTCTCGTTGTTGTTGTTTTCTGTCTGCTCCGTAGTGCACAGGGCGGTCTGTCGCTCTTGAGTGACAGGCACGGCTCCGTTGCCAGGAGTGACTTTGACTGACAGGTATCATGAATCAATCAGACTGGATGAAAAATGAGCCCAAGCACGCTGATTGGCCAGGGCGCAGGAGAGCTGCGCCCGGAGGAGAATCTTGAAGTGACCAATTAGAGACCAGCATGAAGTCACATGGAAGCCAAAAGTTTAAGAGGCCACATACACACTCATTTGGCCGGCGCCCCTCGCTATTGAAATGCATGAAACAACCCAGAATAAACCCAATATTGAATGGAAAGGCATAAAAATTTAAAAGTAAAACCCATTGTATGAGTGAACGCTGAACAGACGTGGTAATTACTTTTTATTATGTAATTTATGTTTACTGTGTCTATACTTTTTCCTGAAATTTTGATGGGGCGGCGCCTCTAGCGCCCTATTGACCGGCCGCCACTGTGTGCAATACTTGAACTGATTAGTAAGGGAGGTCGGATATATACAGTTTGGTTTATGTTCACCCTTCATTGTTTCAGGATGTTCAGTCGCACCATTAGAGCTGTGCATGATGTTGTACACGAGCCGCAGCTCCAATAAAACATCCATATTGTTTTCCACCACATGAAAATCAGGTAGTAATGCCAACACATTGGAGTTACTGAAGTTCACTTGTTATGTTATCTGCTCAGGAAAGAAGAAACACATTTTGTTATGATTTAAGGAAGATAAAAGTGTGACAAAGGTCAAGGCTTTTCCAAATTCTCGCCATTAGGATTGCAAAAATCAAGTTAAGAGAGCAAATTATGTAACTAAGATTAACCTCCTTAATGGGTATTTTCAAGTACAACGAGAACACGTCATTTATTAAATTGATGACATCGTGACATACAGTGAGATGATGAAGGAGCATCTGGAGTAGATCAGGGTCTGTTTGAGAAGCTGAGAGAGGTAAAACTATATGAGTTCACTATTACCAAAATGTGAAAAGGAAGTATTTGGGGTATCAAGAGCTATGCCACTTTTCTCCACAGAGTAGCTAAAGCCTGGGTTGGTATTGTTGGTTTTCCTTCTCCAAGGGCACAAATGCATCTCTTGCATTTTCTGAGGCGGATTTGTCGATGTTTTCCACATTTTTTTTCTTCAGTTGTTAATGATTTAAGCACTATTTCAGACACAAATCAGATTTGCCCAGTCTGAAGTTAGCCGTAAGGCCCTACACTTTAATCATGCACCAGCCCACATCCACCTCGACATAAAAGAAACGGTTGACGTTTTTTTATAAATTTTAAAAATGTTCTATCTCATTGTTGTGCATGAAAGGATATGAATATTGACAACTTAGTATTTACATTATTAAGGATTAACAAATTAGAGACCAACCACCAAGGTAGAGCATTTTTTCACAAAGATTTAATCAAGGAACAAAACCTACAAAAATTCTAAATGTCGGTTGTGTATTTCTTAAACTGCTGTGTTTAATTTTGGAATTAATATTGTACCTGTGGTATATAGTCAACCATTTTATTGTAACGCCAAATGAATCCAAAGTTCAGGGCCATTTCCCATTCCCAGTCCATCCTCCACAATAGCCTCAAAGAGCAGAGGAGAACTGCTCATCCATTATCTGAAAAGCTCCTTTACCAAACCATGGCCATCGCTGACTGTGACTGCTTTCCACACAGTTGGAATGGAGCTTGAATTACAACTCCGGCGGATGTACTGTAGCTGCATTTTATGTCTACTTCATTTCAGGGATATAATGGATGGCATATAAACACAGGCATTTATTTGCAGTCTGAATTTACTCCCTTTATAGAGCGACATAAATGATGATCCTCAAAGCTTTTGTGTTCTTGCATTAGGAGACCATTATTCTTTAAGCAGTTTGATAGACATTAAATCCTGTGTAGTGATAAATGTTGCGGCTACCTTGAGACCACAATGCCCAGCCTTGTCTTAATAATGTTTATCTTCACTTTGTAATAATGAACTGTATATCTCAACTGATGCAAGTCACACTTGACCTATATATGCTAAACTATAACCCAGAATATCCCTTTTTGATGCCACCATATCACCCTGGGGATCAGATTTAGCCATTTTAGCCCTGCAGACTGGTTGCAAGGTGCCATGATGCTAACTGGGGATACCTATTTGGAATAAAGGAGATTATTAGACCCTAAGAGGATTGGCTGGTGAGAGGCATAATGTGGAACAATCCTCTCTCTCTGGGGACTTGATAGCGCCAATGGAGATGATCTGCGGTAGAGGTAGAGATAGCAGTGTTGTTTGGAGTGAGATTAACAGATTAACACCAGTAAGGCCTTTTAAACCCCGAACTCTTCTTAAATACCTCTAGGTTCAGGAAGGGGTTTTGCTTTAGATATGAGCTCCCAATTCTCTTAAGGCTTTTCCGCTTCTTTTTTTTTTTTTAGTTCTGTAGAGTCTGTAAAAATGTTCACCTGAAGCAGCTGTTCAGCTTTTTAGTTACCTGACCCCCTATAAGCCCACATTTAGCCAAGCTTACCTTTCTCAGTGGAGCAACAAATCCTGCGGAGCATTGAAACATGATGTTTTTTTTAACACTTTAAAAAAGTCCTGCAGAGAAAATCAGAGTTGGAAGGGCGGCTCTCGTCTCACAAAATCGTTGCACTTATCAGTTGGGCTTACTTTTTTATAGACAAGGAATGTAGATTGTTATTGTAGAGCATCAAGGCTGTTTTGTCCCTGCCTATGCCCCGATGGCCATGGGTACCCCCTAGCCTGTTGATGCTGCTACCTGCCTCTGGATCAAACACATTGAAGTAGCATATGTGAAAGGCAAAAACATTGATTTTTTAACTTGCTGATCATTATGAGATTTTGGGCTAGTGTGCTTTCATAACACTTTGACTTTTGCAAATTGGCCCATATTTGATAGGATAACACCTAATTTGCATATTTAAACAGATCATTTCAGAAAACAATTGTCTTAAGGTCTTAAGACAATTGCTAGCATCAATTGCTAGCATCAAGCAGGGAGGTTGCTGTTACGGCTGAGTTTAAGTCAGTGTTTGGTTTGTCCGTTCTGCCACATCTCCGGAAAGAGGACCCACTCTGTATGTAGATATATACTGTAGCTCATCAAAAGGGTCAAATGATTCTTAGTTTCAGGTGAATATACACAAAAAAAACACATAGTTATGCATTTTATTTTCCATTTCTGTCAATGATCCCTAAATGCTACACACATGTTGCTTT
>NW_026553037.1:0-1422 GCF_027596085.1 Anoplopoma fimbria | reverse complement strand
AATCACTGATGACACACACATAACATGTGATATCAACCTTATTGTACTATTTGCTCACTAACCTTTTTAGAAGTGGGAAGTAAACAGATTAATTCCACAGAGATAAACAAAAAATATATTTTGGAACAGAAGACATTTTTAAAATGATTAATTCAGTTTTATTTATTTATATTTAGAAAGGCAATACTTTCATTTAGCACCTAAAGTTATATCATTGTTTGTGTTGATTTATCAAAGTATGAAGCTTCAAGGAGCCCAAAATACAAGAAAATTACAAATGTGCCAAATGAACAAGGCTTTTGTGTTAATCAGTTAAAATATTTTCTCATATAGAACACAAGAGACGAAGAATATTACTCCATTATTTATAAACGCATATAGGGCATTAAAAATGCATATATAGCATTAAAATGTACAAAATAAAACTATAACGCTAATATTAACCTGTTTGTTTGCCTTTTCATCGGTTCATATATGCGTTAATAATTAAGTTAAGATAATATAAATGACAAATAAAACCTTTTTGAACATTTCAAGTGATTTAGTAGCTTAAACCAAGTTACCATCACACAGATAATGATGTTGTGGAGACATGAAGGAAAATTATGGTTGTTCACTTTCAACCATAAAGACTTAAAAAGGCACTGAGAGCAAATCAAACGCACAGAAATAATTTTTCATTTAAAATTATTTTTATTATAGATATACATATATATTTTTTTCTTTTATATTTACAGTTTACTTACAGTGTTTCCCAGAGAGCAAGCCAATTGATCACAGACCAACTCAACCTACGATGAATTATATAAAAAATAACAATGTGTAGTCCAATCCACTGCCATATGAGACCCAAATATGTTGTAGGCCAGTTCTGATCCGGTCTGGTTTAGAAGTGGTGGCGACGGTGGCGAGGAAAACTCCCTGTGACAGGAAGAAACCCCGGGAGGAACCTGACTCTCTGGGAGAAACCCCTCCTCCTAGGGGCTTGGTGGGTGGGGGACCTCGCTGGGGGATGGGGGAGACCTGCTGCTTTGGGCCACGACACAAGCTGATTGTCCGTCCTCAATCTCCTTCTTTATCTTCACCGCCTGCAGAAAGACAGAAAGGAGAGAATTAACTGACTTACCTGTGGCGTTCCTGTTGTCCCTCATCTGGACCAGATCCTGCAGCACAAAGTCCCCTTGACAAACTCCTCTACATCTGAAAACACACAAAAAGCTACCGGTTAAATTTAAACGACATCTAAAGTCAGATTGACTCCAGGGTGTGACGGCATCCTCTTACCTCTTCTTTGGTAGAAAAGGACGTAGGGTACGCTGGCGCTGCTCGCAGACGGAGTACCCCGATGTGTGCGTGACGCGTGGAATCGTTGTAGGTCATCCAGCTGTCGGTGGGGTCGCCCTGGTCCACATCTGGATTCAC
>NW_026553036.1:0-3112 GCF_027596085.1 Anoplopoma fimbria | reverse complement strand
GAGCGCAGCTTTCTAGTTGGGTAATATGGAACTATAAGTTCCTTAAGATAAGACGGTGCCTGGCCAGTTAGAGCTTTGTAGGTAAGTAAAATCATTTTAAATTATATTCTTGATTTAACAGGGAGCCAGTGCAGAGAAGCCAATACTGGAGTAATATGATCTCTTTTCTTAGTTTTTGTTAGAACACGCGCTGCAGCATTCTGGTTCAACTGTAAAGATCTAAGAGACCTATTAGAGCAGCATGATAATAAGGAGTTACAGTAATCTAGTCTAGAGCTAACAAATGCATGAACTAGTTTTTCTGCATCGCTTTGAGACAGGATTTGCCTGATTTTCGCAATGTTACGTAAATGAAAAAAGGCTGTCCTTGAGATCTGTTTTATATAAGAGTTAAAAGACAGATCCTGATCAAAGATAACTCCAAGGTTCTTAACGGTAGTGCTGGATGCTAGAGCAATGCCATCTAGAAAAACTATATCGTTAGATAATTGATTTTCGAAGGTGATCTGGGCCTAGTAGGATAACTTCTGTTTTTTCAGAGTTTAACATTAAAAAGTTACAGGTCATCCAGGTTTTTATGTCCGTAAGACATGCTTGAAGTTTAGAGAACTGGTTAGTTTCATCTGGCTTAATTGATAGACATAACTGGGTATCATCTGCATAACAATGAAAGTTTACTGAGTGTTTTCTGATAATATACCCCAAGGTAAGCATATATAAGGTAAATAAAATAGGTCCAAGAACAGACCCCTGTGGAACTCCGTGACTGACCCTGGTTTTCACCGAGCTTTCATTTTTCTGATGAATATGACTTAAACCAGCTAAGTGCGGTTCCTTTAATGGCTATTAGATGCTCCAATCTCTGTAATAGGATTTGGTGATCAATGGTATCAAATGCAGCACTAAGGTCTAAGAGATAAGATAAGATAATCCTTTATTAGTCCCGCAGTGGGGAAATTTGCAGGCTTACAGCAGCATAGAGTAAAGACATATAAAAAGAAAGACAAGAAAAATGAAATAAAAACAAGTATTATGAATAAGCAATAAGAAACAGTAGAAAAACAACAATAACTGAAATATTATATTTACAGACAGAAAAAACAATTTTAACTATTATTGCACAGGTTTTTATTGTCATGTTTTTATTGTCATGTGTCATGGTCTGCTGGGAGCAGAGTTGTTCAACCTGGACAGCAGCTGGAAGGAAGGACCTGCGGTACCTCTCCTTCACACACCGGGGGTGAAGCAGCCGGTGGCTGAAGGAGCTGTACAGAGCTGCCAGGGTGTCCCGCATGGGGTGAGTGGTGTTGTTCATTAGGGATGACAGCTTGGCCATCATCCTCCTGTCTCCCACCACCTCCACCGTATCCAGTGGACACCCCAGCACACTGCTGGCCTTCCTGAAAAGCTTGTTGGAGTCTCTTCTTGTCGGCTGCTGAGATGCTGCTGTCCGCAGACCACTGCATAAAGATGGCAGTACCTACAGAGTTGAAAAAAGGTCCTCCGGAGTGCTCCCTGCACTCCAAAGGACCTCAGTCTCCTCAGCAGATAGAGGGCCCTATTTTAACGGTCTGAAACGCAAGTGGGAAAAGCGAAAGCGAAGTAGCTTTGTGGGCGGTTCTACGGCCTATCGCTATTTTACAGGCGGATAAATGACACTTCCGCCGCGGCGCAAGTGTCAAAAGGGTCTGAAGCAGCCTAATTACCCGTAGGTGTGGTTTGGGCGTAACGTGCAATGAAACCAATCAGAGCGTTTTCTCATCCCCTTTAAGAACGATCGGCGCATGTTCCATGGCGGATTGCTATTATGATGGCGGGTTTGCCAGGCGCACGCAATGAAAGGTTCACCACAGAAGATACCGATGTGCTTGTCAGAGCAGTCAAAGAACGCTTGGCTTTATATGGGGATGGGAGAAACCCACCCAAACCCGGTCGGGCACCAACCCCGGCACCAGCTGTCCAACCCGAAGGTACATAAATAAAGTTCACATAAATAGAGATGTCTCGTGAAAATCTTTTTAATCATTTTTGACATTTAATAAATGTAACACAGCCATAAAATAAATCAAAACAATGTCACGTAGCTTCTCAGGAAGAAGACCCTGGCCTCGGGACCAGTGCGCAAGGGGCAGCTGAGGATTCTTCTCCCACTGCAAGAGCCGTAGCATAGCAGCCTAACCGCAGTGAGTTGTATTTTTCTGCACTTTAGCAGGCAACAGCAGCAGCACCACCCGTGTTCCTGCAGCTCCAGGCCTTACAGAGGAGGAGAAAATAAATATTTTTCCTTCAAATCTTTGCAACTTTTCATTTTTCGTTTTGTATTATTTTTTTCATTTACGCCTAACATTTGGACAAGCCGAATAAAAAATGTCTCAAGGACATACTATACTTTCCGATGTTTTGGGCTCACTTTCTCTGACTCACAAGGTTATGAATGCATGGTAATATTTGTACAATGCTAAACAATAGAGCGGAGATGTCATTAGTTTGCTTACCTCACTATATACGATGCAGCTCCTCTGACAGATGAGCTCTCCTCTCCCGTGCTGCTGCTGGGGCATTTGGACGTAATGGCATCGGCACATGCA
This sequence comes from Anoplopoma fimbria, assembly GCF_027596085.1. Lineage (NCBI taxonomy): Eukaryota > Metazoa > Chordata > Actinopteri > Perciformes > Anoplopomatidae > Anoplopoma > Anoplopoma fimbria. Next base: position 524 of record NW_026553036.1, on the reverse strand, counting down.
GTTCAGCATCACGTCTCATTAAGTCCTCTAATCTATCCTCATTAATGTCATCGACACATCCATGATTCATGGCAATGTTGTGTAAAACACAACATGCCATGCAAAGAATGCTTTATCTTTTTGCACACCACAATGATTTTCCTTGTGTGGTAATATTTTATTTTCCTTGTAATTATGTATGGTTTGCAAAAATGGGAACTGCTGTCCGTGTAGATGAGAGAAGCAAAGTGTATGCGCGAGGTGCACAAGCAATCCGTATGCATCGCATGCGCATGTATGCATGCGCCCTTAAAATAGCATCTGAACAACGCGCCACTGACTTTAAACCAGGTATTTCCTGGTCAGTAGCGCAATGGTTTTCAGAAACGGCAAAATACCGTTTGCGCCAGAACACGCCTCCTCCTTCCGCCGAACCGCCCCTTGGGGCGCAAGATCATTCCCTAATTTACTGGCGAGTGGCGCTGGTGGCAAAGAACGCTCTGCGCCAGTTGTAAACTAGCAACGACATGCGCCAGTGACTAAGT
>NW_026553035.1:0-5529 GCF_027596085.1 Anoplopoma fimbria | reverse complement strand
TCTGTCTCCTTTAGTTATGTAACAAGTGTAGGTAAAATATGTTATAAACATGTCATTTTTTGTAGTTTATCTGCTGTGTTGGCTTTGTGAATAAGAAGCACATTTTAGCCCTTAACCATTCAGTTATTTATAAACCAAGATTAGTATTTATAAATACATTTTTTGACAGACAGCGAGCCAGTGCAAAGACCTCAGAACTGGAGTGATGTGATCAACATTCTTGACCTTTGTGAGGACTTGAGCAGCAGCGTTCTGAATCAGCTGCAGCTGTCTAATTGATTTTTTAGGCAGCCCTTTGAAGACACTGTTACAGTAGTGAGAGTAGAGTTGGCTGTTGATAAAGGCATTGAAAAGTCCTCCTGAAACAGTCCTTTAATCCTTGATATATTCTTAAAGTGGTAGTAGGCTGACTATGTAATTGTCTTAATGTAGCTATTGAAATTCAGGTCTGAGTTTGTGACTAAACCTAGTTTTCTGGCTTGGTTTGTGGTTTTTAACATAGCCAACTGTAGTTGAGCGCTGATTTTTAAACGTTCCTCTTTGGCTCTTAAAACAACTACCTCAATTGTATAATTTGTTTAATTTAAGAAAATTCTGGCAGATCCAATTGTTTATTTGTTCAATGCTTTTACTCAGTGATTTTGTGTGACCATAGTCCCCTGGTGATACTGTGTGACGACCCTCTCTGCCCTGTCTGCCTGTGACTGTTAGTGTGGCTGCTTTCCCTGCAGGCACTGGAGGTGGGCGTTGCAGAGGGTTCGTCAGCAGAGTGGTTACACCTGAGCAACTCTACACTATTTAAGAATCCCTCTTTGTGCTCAGTGGTCTCTCTCCTGCTTGAGACACCCATTTGGCACACACACACTCATGCACTCACCTACACTGCTGAAATTACTGACTCCACATACCATTCACTGTTAGATTAAGTTTTCCTGATATTTTGCCATTGAGTTAAATAAATCATTTGTTAAATTACTTGACTGTGTGCATCTCACTCTTTTGTCAAGGCTGTGCGGCCCGGTTTGTGACAACTGTTGTGTCATTGGCATAATTATGGTATTTTTTTGTTGTTTTCCATAATCTGAGCCAGTAGAAAAATGTAGGTGTTAAACAGAAGAGGCCCCAGAATGGAACTGTAGTTACCTACAGACACAAAGTAGTCCCTGTCCAAGGATTCAAACCAGTTTTATGCTGTGCCAGAAAGTCCTACCCAGTTTTCAAGTCGGTCTAGTTTATGTTGTGGTCGAGAGTATAGAATGCAGGACTGAGCTCTAATAAAACAGACAGAAATTCTGCCAGTGTCTAGGTTCACGTGGATACTATTGAAGACCTTAACAAGAGCAGTCTGGGTGCTGTGGTGTGGTTGAAAACCTGATTAGAAGACATCAAAACAGTTGAAGTTGTTCAGCTGTTGAAAAAACATCAGACATCTGCCTTAAAAATATGTCTGCGTTCCCCGGAAAAGTTGAACTTGTCAATGAAAAGCACTGAATGGACATTACATGCAGTTGAAAGCCATGTGTTCAGTGCCAACAATCTGTTGAATATCTAGACTTCTCTCCTGACTCAACAACTCATCTAGCTGACAACAGATGGCTGGACATAAAGGGCTTGTAGCGTTGTTAATAAGTACGTTAAAATAAAAATATTGCTTACGTTAAAAATTGCGGGGCACCACTTCTGAAAAGAAGAAACAAATAAAAATACGATCAATAATTTGGTACCAAATTAACCAGTCTCAATATCTCAGGCGTAAGTCCTGATTTCAGTGACCTCATAGTTCCCACCTTTTGAATCAATATGACAGACAACGACTTGGTGATAAATGAGTAATTTATTAAAAAGGTCATTAAATGAATGGATGACATGATTATTAATTAAACAAGAATACAAATCATGAATGAATGGATTTCAAATAATCAGGCAATATTATATCAAATAGTGAAGAAAAGTTGCGGACTCCTCTTTCTCTGATCCCTACTCTACCCAGTCAATCTAATTTATTATTCAGAGCTTCTATATCTCCGACACCAACTCTGGATCATAGTAACGTTGATAGTTCCTACTTTGTGCCGAGGGGTCCAGATGCCTTTTGCGGGTCTCTGCCGTTGCTTCAGCGGTCCTGGTAGTTTGAGCTCTGCCGTCGGACTTTCCGGTCCGTCGGAGGTGAAGAGGGTGAAGTTGAGGGTTCACGGACCCGTGGCTCTCCGCTGTCTCCGGGATTCTCACTCAGTCAGCAGGCAAAAGTCTCTGAATTCTTTGTGTCTTGCTTCAAGACTGGCGTTGGATCCGGTCCGGTGTTTGGAGAGGGATATAGCTCTGAATAGTTTGATAACTCAGGCTACTCGTTGATATACTACGATAATAACTAAAGTTGATATCGCATGAGATCAACAGAGGTCCACTAGAATAAAATAAGGCTTGCTTAAAAGAATAATTCTAAGATGCTCCAAGGAGTTTGAGGAGGAAAAGTACTGACAAAACTTCTGTATCTAAAAATAAAATAACGGTCACGTGTAAGGAGCTCCGTTGGACTAAAAAGACACACACATAACATAAACGAACAACGAAAAGGCCAAGAGGTTGAACAAAGGAAATCTCCTGGTTTTATCTGTTCAGGATAGGTGTCGGGTCCCAGGGTGTGGCTTGATTTTGTGGCTTTGTTTCTGCCAGGAAACAGGATTCCTTTGTTTCCTAGTTTTGGTGTGTTCTGGTTTGGTAGCTTAACTAATCTAACATTTTAAACAAATATCCCACATACTTTTCTTCACTATGAGCTTAACAGACCTTACACATCTGTAGAGATGGAATTTCAGTTACATACATTTGGTATACAGAATTAAACAGGGGTTATGCGTGTCAGATATGTGTTATTCCCAATTGACCACTGGAGGGCAGTATGGTCACATGATGAATCCGATCCGATCCTGACTAGGCTGCTAAAGAAAGTTTTAACTTTAGTTAACAATTCTTTATTAGAAATTATCAATCTGCCATGTACCACATTCCTTCAAATTAGCTGTAATTAAACCTCTTCTTAAGAAACACACTCTTGATCCAGAGGTGTTGGCTAACTATAGACCTATATCTAACCTAACCTGCCTCTCTAAGATCCTCAAGAAAGCAGTCGCAAATCAGCTGAGTAACTTTCCACATAACAATAGTTTATTTGAGGACTTTCAGTCAGAATTTAGAGTGCATTATAGCACAGAGACAGCACTGGTGAAAGTTACGAATGACCTTCTAATTGCATCAGACAAAGGACTTGTCTCTGTACTTGTATTGTTAAACATTAGTGCTGTGTTCGACACCATTGACCATCAAATCTTATTACAGAAACTGGAGCATCTAATTGGCATTAAATGAACCGCACTTAGCTGGTTTAAATCGTATTTATCAGACTGATCTCAGTTTGTATATGATAACGTCTCTAATAAGTCCCCTAAATCTCTCCAGTTGATCCAGAATGCTGCAGCATGTGTGCTAACCAAAACTAAGAAAAGAGATCATATTAGTCCAGTATTAGCTGCTCTGAACTGGCTCCCTGTTAAATCAAGAATATAATTTAAAATCCTTCTCCTCACTTACAAAGCTCTAATTGGCCAGGCATCATCTTATCTTAAGGAACTTATAGTTCCATATTTCCCAACTAGAGAGCTGCGCCTCCTCAATGCAGGGTTACTTGTGGTTGAAAGAGTATCAAAATCTTCCAGTTTCAATCCGGGAGGCAGACGCACTTAGCACATTTAAGAGTAGGCTTAAGACCTTTCTTTTTGATAATGTTTATAGTTAGGGCTGGCTCAGGTTTGCCTTGGTCCAGCACCTAGGTATTCTGCTATAGGCCTAGACTGCCGGGGGACTACCTAGGATACACTGAGCTCCTTTTTCCTCTTCTCTCTCTCAATCTTTACGTTTTCATGTCCCATTTATGTACATTACTGACTTTGCTTCTTCCCTGGAGTCTTTGGGCTTTCTCGCCTCGCAGGTTTCCATGAATCATGGAAACATCTGGACCATGGTCCTGCATCCTGCTGTGGTCCTGCTGACATCCACTGCTAACATTATTATTAGTCACATTACTAATACTATTCCCTATACCATTACACTTATTGACTTTGCTTCTTCACCGGAGTCTTTGTGCTTTCTCGCCTCGCAGGTTTTCATGAATCGTGGTTTTATCTGGAGCGTGGTCGTGCCTCCTGCAGTGGCCCGGCACACTGCTACTACCATTATTATTATTAGTCACATTACTATTACTATTCCCTAAACCATTACTGCTCTTATCATTATTATAATTCTACTATATTCATTCCTACTGTAATTATTAGTAGTCTTAATTTTTTCCTTCTTTAATCTGCTTACTAATGAAGCTCTAGCGCAAGTTCAGACAGGAAGACAATACTCTTGCATGCTTAGTCTTGTAGTTTATTTCTCATACATCTGCCAGTCTCTCCTCACGCATGCTCACTCATGATTTCCTCGCTGTCATTTTTCGGGGGTGTCAATCATGATATCAGCTGTTTAGATCAGCTGGTCTCCTCAATCCAATAGCACAGCGACACAATTACATCGTTAGCCTATCATCTTGCTGCTGTCTCTTTTTAGATATGACAGCAGCATGAACGTACTGAAGGTAGAGATACCTTCAGTACGTTCATGCTGCTGCTACGCGCCCCTCCACATTCCCATCTCCGCCCAATCTTCGCAGATTCATCAGCTTCATCAACTCATCATTCTATCAGCCACCACCACCACTACCAGTGTCTGGATAATGTCTTGCTGCTGCTCAGGGCAGACACCCCTCGATAACAAATCTCCCCGTAGAGTCAAAGCGCCAAAGACTCTGTCGAGACTTTATCATCACATATCATCTGTTAATAATAAACGATTATCTTTTGCTCATTTGAATGGTCTCTCCTGATTGAACTCTTATTATAAGAATAATGTATTTCATATGCATTGAATGTGCTCTCCCATAGTTTTCCTCCTTTATTTCTCCCCGTTAAAGGTTTTTTTAGGGGAGTTTTTCCTGTGCCGATGTGAGGGTCCCGGGACAGAAAAAAATCACTAATTTGTAATTTGTAATAACAACAAAACTTTATAGTCATAGACATTATAGAGATAATAATATCTACTTTTAAATTATTACTTCCAGCTAACTTTAGATACAATTTCAAGTGTGGAAAAATATTACTCCTCAGTTTAAGCACAACAGACTTTTAATTTTTGTGCTAGGTGATGTATTTTTATTAACGTCAGATACGACCTGGCTGGCAATCAAAGGGTTTTCTAGTTAAAGTCAAACTTTTGACTGTGATATTTTGACTTTGTTGTCATCTGCCATGCTAAGTTTGATTGGCTTGCTAATAACAGTTAGTAATATCTTTGTCAGTAACTAAATTATAACATAATGCTTAACAGCTTTTCAAACTAGCTAATTAGAGCAGGTGGGTAAGTTGACCATTCATATGAGCACAATCTGACGCTTGATGCGTGATGCTGAAAATACCAACTGTCATTTGACGCGCT
>NW_026553034.1:0-1181 GCF_027596085.1 Anoplopoma fimbria | reverse complement strand
GTATGTCGTAAAAATTATAAAAATGTCATAGTATAGCATGTTGAAAAATGAATGAAAAAATAAAATATATATTATGGTGAAAAGTCATAGTATAGCATGTCGAAAAAGTCATAAAAAGGTCAAAGTATAACATGTCAACAAAAGTCAAATAAGTCAATAATATAGTCTGTCGACAAAAGTGATAAAAACACAATAGTATAGCATGTCGAAAAAGTCATAAAAAGGACATAGTAAAGTATGTCAAAAAACGTGATGAAAAAAGTCATAGTATAGTATGTTGAAGAAAGTAATAAAAATGTCATAGTATAGCATGTCGAAACATGAATGAAGAAATTTAGTATATATTATGGCGAAAAAAGTCTTAGTATAGCATGTCGTAAAAATTATAAAAATGTCAAAGTATAGCATGTCAAAAATGAATGAAAAAATAAAATATATATTATGGCGAAAAAGTCATAGTATAGCATGAAAAAAGTCACATGTCAAAAAGTCATCGCATAGTATAGCATATAAAAAAAACAATAGTAAAAAAGAATGAAAAAAGGACATAAAAGTATGTCAAAAACGTATGAAAAAAGTCATAGTATAGTATGTTGAAGAAAGTAATAAAAATGTCAAGTATAGTATGTCGAACATAATGAAAAATTTAGAATATTTCATTAGTCCATAAAAAGGTCAATGACAAAAACGTTAAAAAAGTTATCTGCATTCAACCCATCACAGAGGAGCAGTGATGCCTGGGGAACCCATCAACTGGGGGATGTTAGGCACCAAGGTCTCGCTCAAGGACACCTCTGCATGTTGACTGAAGAGGGGTTCAAACACCAACCTCGTGGTTACGGGATGAGCGCTCTACCTGGTGTGCCTCAGCTACCCTTTTGAATAAATTCATAAAAAATGTCATAGTATAGTATGTCTAATAAAGCCTAAGTGTAGTATGTTGAAAAAAAGGTCATAGTATAGTATGTCGAAAAAAGTAAAAAAAAAAGGTACATATGCTTAAACATGAATAGAAAAATGTAATATATATGGCGCGAAAAAAGTCAAATATTGTATGTCAGTAATATAAAATGTCATAGTATAGCAGTCACAATGAAAGTCAACAATAATATAGTATTATTTGTAATAAAAGTGATAAAAACAATAGTAGTTAGCATGTCGAAAATATAAAAAAGGTCATA
>NW_026553031.1:0-5000 GCF_027596085.1 Anoplopoma fimbria | reverse complement strand
TATATATATATATATATCTCTGATTCTTGAGAGTCGGGACAAAACATGTCCTACATAGAAAAGTCTACTTTATATCAAAAATGAAGAAATTCATCATGATTGACATACTTACAAATTTAAATCTAAAGGAATTGTATATACCTATGTGATTTTTAGAATATATTTTTTTATCTTTTTTGGGGAAAATTTGTTTAAATGTATGGTCTGTGGTTAGAAGGTCAATGTTATTGCACTTGTCCTCAGCAAGAGGTCAAAATGTTGACCATCCCAAAAAACTTTTAAAAAAGCTCTACAATTGTGAAAACATATATATCAAATAAAAAAGAAGGGGTATAAATATAAAAAAAATGCATGAAGTGAACGTCAAACAATATTTTCCATAAAAATCTGCCTATCAAAGTTGTGTCCTCAGTTTCTGTCAACTCCGTCAGATTTTCTCATAAGCCACAATAAATCAGGAAATAGCATGGTCAGCTATATCCCTGAGGACCCCTTTTCATCTCCCTGCCTGTGGTGAATGCAACACTACCACACATGCTCTGGTACGTTTTACATTTTTTGATATTTTAGACAATCAATGTCAATATTCCTTTGGTCACAGCTGGACCATGTCAATACCATCTTTCTGTTAAGATACTTTTTTTAAACCATAGAGGATTGAATTTAAGCATTTTAGTGTGGTTATTGGGACACTTAGCAACTGAGGAAAAACTAGCTAGCTGCCGTGTACAATACACGTTTTGGCCTTAAAACGTGCCCTTACGTCAACTCCGTCAGACGTCAAATCCGTCAGGTTTTATGTCTGACGGAGTTGACCTATAAGCTGACAGAGTTGACAAATCCCCCAAAACCTCTTAATGTGCTAATATAATATCATTTTTGAATATAGTAAAGGGTTAAAATGTTATTTCAGGGTTTTATTTACACATAAATGTACATACATAGATACATAGAATGTACATTACATTATTTAACCATACGCATCTGACTTGTAGAGAATGGGCAGGCAGTGGTCTACTTATTATTGTATAACGTGTAACTTTCCCAGCACATATACAGTGGGTACGGAAAGTATTCAGACCCCTTTAAATTTTTCACTCTTTGTTTCATTGCAGCCATTTGCTAAAATCGAAAAAGTTCATTTTTTTTCGCATTAATGTACACTCAGCAACCCATCTTGACAGAAAAAAACAGAAATGTAGAAACTTTTGCAAATTTATTAAAAAAGAAAAACTGAAATATCACATGGTCATAAGTATTCAGACCCTTTGCTGTGACACTCATATTTAACTCACATGCTGTCCATTTCTTCTGATCCTCCTTGAGATGGTTCTACTCCTTCATTGGAGTCCAGCTGTGTTTAATTAAACTGATTGGACTTGATTAGGAAAGGCACACACCTGTCTATATAAGACCTTACAGCTCACAGTGCATGTCAGAACAAATGAGAATCATGAGGTCGAAGGAACTGCCCAAGGAGCTCAGAGACAGAATTGTGGCAAGGCACAGATCTGGCCAAGGTTACAAAAGAATTTCTGCAGCACTCAAGGTTCCTAAGAGCACAGTGGCCTCCATAATCCTTAAATGGAAGAAGTATGGGATGACCAGAACTCTTCCTAGACCTGGCCGTCCAGCCAAACTGAGCAATCGTGGGAGAAGAGCCTTGGTGAGAGAGGTAAAGAAGAACCCAAAGATCACTGTGGCTGAGCTCCAGAGATGCAGTAGGGAGATGGGAGAAAGTTCCACAAAGTCAACTATCACTGCAGCCCTCCACCAGTCGGGGCTTTATGGCAGAGTGGCCCGACGGAAGCCTCTCCTCAGTGCAAGACATATGAAAGCCCGCATAGAGTTTGCCAAAAAACACATGGAGGACTCCCAAACTATGAGAAATAAGATTCTCTGGTCTGATGAGACCAAGATTGAACTTTTTGCCGTTAATTCTAAGCGGTATGTGTGGAGAAAACCAGGCACTGCTCATCACCTGCCCAATACAATCCCAACAGTGAAACATGGTGGTGGCAGCATCATGCTATGGAATTGAAGGAAAGATGAATGCGGCCAAGTACAGAGATATCCTGGAAGAAAACCTCCTCCAGAGTGCTCAGGACCTCAGACTGGGCCGAAGGTTCACCTTCCAACAAGACAATGACCCGAAGCACACAGCTAAAATAACAAAGGAGTGGCTTCGGAACAAGTCTGTGACCATTCTTGACTGGCCCAGCCAGAGCCCTGACCTAAACCCAATTGAGCATCTCTGGAGAGACCTGAAAATGGCTGTCCACCAACGTTCACCATCCAACCTGACAGAACTGGAGAGGATCTGCAAGGAAGAATGGCAGAGGATCCCCAAATCCAGGTGTGAGAAACTTGTTGCATCATTCCCAAGAAGACTCATGGCTGTACTAGCTCAAAAGGGTGCTTCTACTCAATACTGAGCAAAGGGTCTGAATACTTATGACCATGTGATATTTCAGTTTTTCTTTTTTAATAAATTTGCAATAATTTCTACATTTCTGGTTTTTTTCTGTCAAGATGGGTTGCTGAGTGTACATTAATGCGAAAAAAAATGAACTTTTTTGATTTTAGCAAATGCTGCAATGAAACAAAGGGTGAAAAATTTAAAGGGGTCTGAATACTTTCCGTACCCACTGTATCTCTGTCTCTACATATGTAGAGACAGAGATAGAGAGAGAGAGATGAGAAGCCAGTGTGTAGATTTTCATAATATCTGGTTATGAAAACTACATCCCGCACCTTGAGGATTTTACATCCATCCATCCATCAATCAATCATGTCAAGTAAATAGAAATCTGATTCTATAGTCTTATTTAGGATGCTGCAGCAATCTGGACACACATGGATCCAGTCCTAAAAGATATCAAAACGAGATATCCGCAGGTTACCACCGTGCACTTTTGGTCTGATGGTCCAAGTAAACAGTATAAGAACAAGAAGAATTTTTTCCTTCTGTCTTGTATCCCCCCTACACTGGGGTTTGAAAGAGCAACATGGAACTTCTTCCCCACTTCCCATGGTAAGGGGGCACCAGACGGCATTGGCGGTACAGTGAAAAGAACAGCTGACAACCTGGTCCTGAGAGGAAATGATATGACAGATGGACACACATTCTTTGAAAAGGTCTCAAACAGTCTGAAGAGCGTTCAGCTGTACCACGTTGCAGAAGAAGACATGCAAAGATACGATACACTTCTCATGCATCCTCTCAAACAGGTTCCCTCAACAAGACAAATACATCAGGTCATCCCACATGATAACAGGATCCACCACAGACAACTATCCTGCTTTTGCAGCAAGACGTTGGTTTGCCAGTGCTTCTGCCCAGCTACCTTCTATTTCCATGGCTACCCAGAGAAACAGCACAGTGATACAAGGAGGGCAGCGAAGAAAAGACCTTTGGCCATGTTGTTGGAGGAAATGGAAAAAGAGATGGAAGGGGAGATGGAAGAGGATCTGGAAATAGAAGATGTGATGGAGGAGTTGGATGAGGAGCTTCTGAAAGGTCCCGAGGGTACTGTGACAGTTACGACTGTTAGCAGCCTTAATAATGGAGACTGGCTAGCAGTAGTATATGATGGCCACTGGTGGCTAGCCAAGACCATTGCTGTGGATACTGAGCATCACGATGTGAAAGTGGAGTTTCTGCATCCCCATGGTCCAACAGCAAATTATCAGCCTAAGCTTCTCACAAAGGATGTCTGTTTCTGCCCAGTTGAAGACATCATAGTGAAACTAATGGGAAATGCATCACCAGTCAAATTAAGAACACGAGAGATCTACAGCATAGCCCCTGATGTGATGGACTTCATAGAGCGTGAGCATGTCCGACGCCTGTTGCTCAAGGCACAAATGCACAAGTGCGGGTTAGACAAAAATGAAATCTTAAGTAAGCTAATTTAACCTGATTCTAAGCTACAGATTTTGTGTTGCAGGATTGTTGTTAAGGAATGTCAATTTAAGATCACACCCAGTATGAAGTAGGCAGTGCAGGGCAATAACACATCCAACACACCCAGCCACACACGCACCCAGCCACACACACACGCACACACACACACACACACACACACGTGCACACACATACACACACACACACACATACACACACACACACACACACACACACACCACTTTAAAAAAGAAATTCATGATGAAGACCAAGTAAATGACTACTGACAAAGGAGGAGAGGAAGAGGAGAGGAGGAAGTGGTGTAGGGGAGGTAGATAATAACAGAGGGGGAGGAGGGACCCTGGTTTCCCTTATTGTTTTTTTGATAGTTGGAAACGGTGTATGTGCAATATGTTTATTATAATTTGCTTTACAGTAAGTTCAATACTCTAATAACAAGGAGTAGTTTTAGTAGTAGTGTTTAAAAAGCACATTTGTTCAATAATCAGCAATGCACACACATTTTTTTGTCAACACCATCAGTTTTTTGTCAACACCGTCAGATCTTCGTCAACAGTGTCAGACCTATGTTTTTGTTAATTTTTTGGTGAAAAAAAATTCTTCCTTCAGTTTATGTTGTTTTTGTAATAAAGGACCATCTGATCTACATCCTCTTGTGTCTTATTTATTTAAGGAATTTGTTTTTACAATATTGAAATTAAAAAGAAGTTTGAAAATGCAAATATTTAGAAATGCTGGGTTTTCAGAATAGTGGGAAATCACAACTTAAGTTTATATATTGTATTTTATTACATATCAGAGTTACTAAACACTATTACAACATACTTCAGAACTTTAGATTCTTGTTGGATTGAAAGAATTAACATTTTATACTTTTTAGTGTGTCTGATGGAGTTGACACAAATCTAGTTCTGAAGGGAAACATGTTTATTTGTTAAAAGTGTGTTTTTATTCAGAACCTGTTCCTTTGCATGGTTAAATAGCTAATACCTTTCTCTGCAGAAACATATAACTCTAATAGATATAGTGTGCATTTTAAAAAAAAAAGTTTTTTAAAACGTGTTTTGTCCCG